>NC_091833.1:109687066-109989316 GCF_037783145.1 Equus przewalskii | reverse complement strand
TCATTGCTATTTCAACGTCATTCCTCCCTCTCCCCAGGAATGACTCTTCTGAATATCAACAATGACTTCTGTATTCTGCAACCAAAGGTCACCATTATTTCTCTTGGTTTTTGTAGAAATGGTTCTTTTCTTTCCTTCTCCCTTATCACATTGATCTGTCATTATTCTGCACCTAACTGGTCACACTTTGGTCATTTATTCTTTGCTGGTTCCTCTTCTTCTTCAACTTGTCCTTTAAAAGTGAGAGTGACTCTGGGCTCAGATGCTAAAGCCTTTTTTCTTCTATGTCCACACAGTCTTCCAAGGCAACTGCAATCAGTCACCTTGGTTTAAATACCATCTAAAGGCATCTCCTACTTAATGTTAGCAACTTCTTCGTGAAAACCAGGAGCAAACGTGCTAACTGAGAGGCTAGTACCCATTATTTTAAATAGGAAAAATATATATAACATGTTATGTGTCAATCTCTAACACACAAGCAACTTTCTAAAATTCAATGAAATGATTAGATATGAGTAATAAATTATTATGTCAAGGTGTAAAATGCTGAAAACAGTGCCTCCTGATCAGCAAACCATTAAAATGACGTTAACAGGTAACTGCTTTGTCTTTAGTATCATGAACTCTCTACTATCTAAGTAAAACGCTATCCAAGTAACGCACCCATTTGTTAACACTCAGAAAATTTCAAAATATTTGCTTGTGTGTATGTTTCTGCCTCCCAGAATTTTCTCTGTACCTCTGACATCTTCCTACACTCTACTTAAATATCCAATTCCTTATGCTCTTGCTCTCACTTTCTCTCTCTCTCTCCTGCACACATACACACACAAAACTACTTCTCTACCAGTCTCTTCTATTTAGCCAAAGTCATCACCATCCAGCAAGATGTTTAAAGCAAAAATCTAGGCATACTTCCTGATCCCTCTTTTCCACTTACTGCCAATATCTAATCTCCCAGTAAATCCTGTTAATTGTGTTTACAAAATATGTTTCATATTGACCCCATCTCAGATTACCAATAGAAAGAAAATATATACATGTATATTTATACACACACACACACACACACACACACACATATACATATATATGCATATATCCCGTAGGGTCCAAACAATGATCTTTTCTAGTCAGGGTTACTGACAAAAGACTCCAAACTTATCTTGCTGTGATGACTTGCTCCTCTGCCATCGATTTTCCATTGAGCAGCCAGAGAATATATTCTACTTTGAACATTCCAAAGGCTTCCCACTTTTCGTAAGATAAAATACAAATTCCAAAGTCCCAGTGGAATAAGGGAGTAGTATAGGGGAGAGGGACCCTGCAGCCTCTTCCCTCTGCATCAGTCCTCACCGCACCTAAGGACCCCCACGGTTGCCGCACCTTCTCAGAACTCCAAGACTCCACAGAACATACTGTGAAAATTCCTTATTTTCAAAGTGTAATTAAAATGTAAAAACTTGTGAAAACGTTTAAATATAGTAAAGAACAATATTATAAGATAACGTGCACAACGTCAAAAAAATGCATTGAAATAAATCTAACAAAATGTGTCTAAGAAATTTATAGAGAATATTGTTAAATCTGTGCAATCAAAAAACCAAAACTTAAATGGAGAGAGACAACATGATTGTAGGTTAAAAGATTAAATACCATGAAGGTGTCAGCCCTCCTTAAATGAAACTGTATTTTACATGTAATTACAATGAAAATATCAACAGAAATTTTAACAAAACTTGAAAAAATGATCCTAAATTAATAGGTAAACTTATAGCCAAGATAACCAAGAGGATTTTGAAAAAGAAGGAGTGAGACTTAGTAACCAGATATTGATATTTTTATAAAAGTGTAGCTATTAAAATATGAGGTAAGAGTGAATGACTAAATAGAGCAATGTCTCACAGCCCCGTAACAGGCATGTGTGTATGGCGTATATGTGCATATGTTTAACTGGGTGTATGACAGGTAACTGATCATTGATATTTAACAGATCATTGAACATATTTTTGTTTACTTATCAACTAATTGACTAACTGAATAAATGAACAGAGGAAGATTACAGTTCTGTTCATTTTGGACCATCTAGTCCACTCTGTATAATTGGGGCTTCGGGATGGCTATCCCACTTTAAAATTCCTTCTTTAGAAGGAGAGGAACAAAGTAGCTAGAGGAGAGTTGGGCAGGTGGAAATTATAAAGGGCAAAGACTAACTAAAAGAGCTGCATGTATTTAGACTTGCTGCCAACGTGAGCTGCTTACAAATCTGCTGGGCAGTGTGGACTGACTCTAAAGCAGAGCCTGCTCCATGTATACAATTGAACGGAGGTTGATTTTGTCTCAATTGGTATAGATAGCACTTTGTCGTAATTGGAGGCCATGTGGAGTTATGACAATAACAAGGATTTGGAGTCAGATAGAGCTAGTTTCAAATCACCATAGAGTGACCTGTGACCAGGCACTAAAGCTCTCTGGGACTTGATTTTCTTGCCATTAAATTCAGGATGATAACAGGCAGCAGAACATAGCAGTAAGAAGTGTGGATCTGGATCCGACTGACTATATTCAGATCCACTCTGTAGTTGTGTGAACATGAGCAAGTTGTTTAATGTCTCTGAGCCTCGGTTTTATCACCCATGAAATGGAGAAATAAGAGTACCTACCTCATAGGGTATTTGGAAATATGGAATGACTTAATATATCTAAAGTCCATAGAACAGTGCCTGGTCTATAGTAAGCCTTGAGAGTGGTAATAGTAATAACACTAGTAAAACCTATTTCCAAGTGTTATGATGAAGGGTAAACGAAATGACATCTGTCAAGCTTTGGGCGCAGTGCCTGAAACATCCAAAGTGCCTATAAAGGTTATTTCCCTTTTTCCCTTGAGCTGTCTACAAAAGGAACAAATGTCCCTCCAGAGGTGGTGAGTTCCCCATCAGAAGAAGTGTTCAAGCAGAAGTTGGTTAACCACATCTCCAGGGTGTTACAGCAAAGCGTTTGAAACTGGGTAGAGACTAGGATTAGGTGATCCCTGAGCTCCCCTTCAAATTTAAGAATCCATGATTAAGTTGGAAATTTTGGGGAAGTCTGTCAAAGGGGAATTGTGGGTAACCAAAACTTTCCTAAAATTTCCAGCTCAGTTTCCAGGATAAATGCAGCCCCCATCTTCTTACACAGCACACCAAATATTAACACACACACACACACACACACACACACACATAAACACACACATGTACACAGAGGCATCATTCATATGTTGTAACATAAATCTTTTCACCACAATGACCGCACTTGTCAATGAAAGAAATACTCTTGTTCAGTCCAATGCACTTGGGTAGCCCAAATAAACAATAGTATAATACCCGGCATTTATTCAGCACCCTTCGGGGCAAGGACTCACACTTTATACATATTTCTCGTTTATCATGGCCACATTCCTGGGAGACAGGCCGCCCCTCAGAGACGTAATGGCCTTGGGCTTTTGATTTCAAGCCTGGCTGGTGGAGAGTTGTTGCTTTCCGCATGTTAGAACATGCAGTACTTAAATGTCCTTCAGCCTTCTTGGGCTTGACTAAGTGGCCTTTCATGACAGACATCTGACACCGCATTGGGAGTCACAGTGCCTCTGGTCTCAGCTGTTTCTTGTCACCACCGGGGCTTCTACCCTTGTGAGTTAAGAACAGCCAGAGTCTGAGTAAAAGCTTTGTGATGTATTTCATCAAGAACACCCCCTTGAGTGTGCTACTGTATTCAGATCCAGCTGGGGAGCAACCTACAGGAGCTTTGGAGGTCAATATGGATCCCAGCCTGTGCCACTTACCAGCTATGCGATCTTATGGAAATCAGTGAACCTCTCTTAACTATCTGACTTGGAAGACAGGCCCAATAAGAGATAATTTGCTAGGTTGTTATGACACCAAAGTGGAATAAAGCATGTAAATTCCCTGGCACATTGTGGAACCTGAATTAAATGTATCTATTATTAGGTTTTTGGGTTTTTTTTAAGTTAGGCCCATTCTTTTTTTTTAATGGAGTTCAACTCTTTTTTTTTTTTTGCAGGGTCAGATTCATTCTAAGTTAACGTCTGCTGCCAATCTTCTTCCTTTTTTCCCTTTCCCTTCCTCCCCTCAAAGCTCCAGTACACAGTTGTGTATCGTTGTAAGTTCTTCTGGTTCATCTGTATGAGCCACCACCACAGCCTGGCTACTGACAGGGAACCAAACCAGGCTGCTGAAGTGGAGTGTGCTGAATTTTTAACTGCTAGGCCATCAGGCTTGGCTCGAAAGTATCTATTAGTTTATAGACATCACCCTGCCTCCAGGTTACTGAACTCACTGTTTTTACATATCCAGTGTTACAGGCTGAATTGTGTCCCCATCGAATTCAGATGTTGAAGTCCTAACCCCCAGGACCTCAGAGTGTGATCATATTTGGAGATGAGGTCTTTTAAGAGATAATTAAGTTGAAATGAGGCTATTAGCACATTCCCTAATCCAATATGGCTGGTGTCCTTATAAGAAGAGGAGATTAGAACAGACACCCACAGAAGAAAGACCATGTGAAGACCCAGGAAGAAGCCAAGGAGAAAGGCCTCAGAAGAAGCCACACCTAGCTCTCAGACTTCTAGCCTCGGGCTGTGAGACAATACACCTCTGTTGTTTAAACCCCCGAGGTTGTGGTACTTTGGTACGGTGGCCCTAGAAGACTGATACATCCACTTTGAGTCTACAGCCATAATCCCCAAACCTCAGGTCACAAGATTCCTTTGGAAGACAGTGTAAATAATGTCCCAGGGTTCAGGAAGACGCTTAAGCAAACAGAAGCTGTGATTGCACACAAGAAGTTAGTTGGATAAACCCCTTGGCAAGAAAGCAAAATCAAACCATTTCCTCCATCTGTGGGCTGACGCAGAAAGTTCACCAGATTTGAGGCAGAAGTCAGAGCTTGAATCCCATCTCTATCAGTGTTTAGCTGTGGGAACCTTGGTAGCCATTTATCTCTACGTGTTTTGATTTTACCCAAGTAAATTCACCTATCTTCCACACCAGACCATCCTTAACAATCTGGACCAAGTTAGTAATCCTTGAACATCCAGGGCATAGCCCAGTTACTGGTTTACACTAGACAAACTATAAGTATTCCTCAATGCATAGAACTTTAAGATTCTGTTTGGAGTTATTCTCAAGGCTTCAACTGGGAGTGAGGTGAAAAGACAGATTTGCCTCTCAATGAATATCACTGTTATTACCGAAGAGAAGAGACGTTTTGGAATCACAGTGAAGGGAGCATTCATCTCGGCATTTTAGGCTCAGATGTCTTACACAGGAGTAAACAATAAATAATGTTTCAATGACTAGCCAAATCTCATCCTATGTGTTTTACATAGTTGGTGTAAAATAAATGTTGAACTGAATGATGTACTTAATTCTTGAACTATATTTTCAGGAAAAAAAAACTGTTTCTGGAGACTTGAAAATATGTTTGTTGAGAATTAGTAGTCAACCTCACAAATCATAGCACAAAAACCATTACTAGTCTAAAGTCATCCATCTATGGCAAGACATCTTAAAACTTCTCAAATTCTGTTCCTGCTCCACTTCGCTTGAATAAGTATTCTCCTTTCTAACTTAGGGAATGCATGAGAATCCTTATGCTTTTCCTTAACCTGACATTTTCCTTAACCCGACGATTTATGTGTTATTGTTTTCTTGTTACAGTTAATTTCCTATCAAAATAATTTGCTACCTACCTTGTGAGTTTTGAGAATTAATTAATGTATTTTGAGTGCTACGAGTTTCTGAGATGAAAGTCTCCTAAAAATTTCATGAAGCTAGTATGTCCTGATTCAATAAAAATTGTGAGGAAAAAAATGCCTTTAGAGGGCACATTTTTGTCTTTGGGACTTCATCACAAATGCAAAGTAAATCCTATCCCACATTTTCCCCTGGATGTTGAAGAATCCTACAAACCAGTCTTTTACAGTGGAAAAGTCTTGAGTTTGGTACTCAAAGAGCTCTGCGTCCACATCCCAGCACAGTTACTTGCTAATTCTGGCAACTAAAGTGACTCTGGAGTATTACTTTACATCTCTCAGCCCCAGTTTCCATTTTCTTTATTGTTAAGATGGAAATGGTAATAAAATCAACCTCAAAGGACCACGGTGAAAATAAAACAAGGACTGGCAGGTATTGAGCACAGGGTTTATGTGGTAGATTAGAATATGAACTCACTCTCCAAATAAAAGCAGATCGGTTGAGCAAAAACCTAAGGGTGTTACTTATTAATCACTATTATTTTCTCCTCTAGATATAAGACTGGTGACTTATTAAATCTCCAAATATATACTAAGCATACACTATACACTACACATAGTGGCTGCCCTCAGAAGCTCCTAAATTAGCCAAGAATGAAGCTTAGGCACTGGGCAGTGCCTTCAAAAGTGTGTCAACTATTTTAGACAATGAAGTCCAAGTAGCAATTAAAAATGGAAACACACACGCACAAAATCTACCCTTGCAAAACTTACAGTTCAGTGAGGAAGACAGACATGCACAGGTTAAAAGTGAATATATAGCATGTTGAGCGGTGATCAGGGGTAAGGTGGTATAGACAAGAAAGAGTATAGAGAACACCAACTGTGGGTTATAAGCTGCAATTTTAGCTGGAGCAGCCAGAGATGCCTCCCCAGAAAGATAGCATTCATGTAAATCCATGAAGCATCTTTAATCATATGTCACTGTCTCAGTGACAGGTTGTGACAAGCAGTAAGTGCCTGAAGACACAGTCACCAGTGTGGAGCCATAGCAGAGAGCCTGACGTGGGATCTGTGTGTTCCCTTCACATTGCCCAGGTTGCATTTATTCATTTTCACCTGGAAAAGAGTTTTTTCAGAATCTATTCTGTGCTCATCCAGTGGTCAGCATCATTGAGAGCTAATAATGATAATGATCTTTGATGACGGTGCTCGTTTCATGGCCAAAGGATCGGTACCTGAAACATTTAACAGCACATGATTAGGGTGATAATGTTGAAAACATCAGGTTAATCACTTACATCATTACAATCTCAGTTTTTCGAACATAGCTGCATATAATTTGCTGAGATTGGGAGCCTAGAGGCTTTCTGACGACGGATCTAACATAGTCGATTTGTTCTGGTGAAATGAGCCCAGGGCACACTGCCAAAGAGCCGCAGAAAATAAGCGCTCAGAAGCAAAGTACTAGTTCTCTCCAGTTTTTCTCTGGAAAAATTTGTGTGGCTCAGACATCCCATCCCATGTTAGACTCAGCCCTGGAGTATAAAACACAAGACGTGATAGATTTCAGTTTCCCTGTTCCTTCGGCAGCGCCCAGGTCTGCAGTCTGGTTAGCTGTCTCACCTGGGCCTGGGGGAGTTGTGAGAAAGAACCGGTTATAAGAAATTTCCCCTTAGGGTTGGGTGGCCTGTGCAAGCTGGGGTTTCTGTACAGCACGATTGTGGTTTCTGCTAGCTCTGAAGATTGCCAGAATGCTTGCAGGGATTAAAAACAGGAAATCCAATGATCCACATAAATGATATTTTCCTAATGGTAATATTCCGCGCATTTAAAGGACACAAACCCTAGAATTGTGCGAAGAAACGGGACCCCTCCTGGTCTTCCTTTCATGTCAATAACTCCACTATGTGAGTCCTATGTCATTTTTTTACACCCACTCAACCTGTGACATGTCAACTTATGCAACTCGGGTGCTGAGAGCATTGCTTTTACTGCATGTCCCAAACTTGTGGGGTCATTCCATGTATGACCAGCCACTCTCATCAGCTGCACACCATAGTAGTTTCAAAGATTTGGAGACAAATTTCAAATTTGTTACAGTATCACATGTCCCAGTCTCAGAATTCAGCACTGGACTCTACGTAAGAGCATTGGAGCTTCTATGGCAGATATCACACAGGGGACTCTGGGAGATGAATAGAGTGGAAAAGCTATGCCTCTCGCTTGATGATACATTATTTAGCATGCAATTCAATTCAATTCAAAATATCTCTAATTCTCTGATACAAATAAAAGCCAGTAGAAAATTTCTGAAGATCAAGTTGTACAAATGATCAAGAGCCTTTAAAAATATTTGTATTCTTTAAACTAACTAATCTGCTGTTAGAAATCTATCCTATAAAAAGTATTAGAGATATATGTATAAAGATATTCATGGCACCATTATTCACATTACAGGAAAAAATGGGAAGAAAAAATATTCAATTACACAGTCATTAAAAATTATGTTTTTCAAGAATATACAGCACTGAAAAAATTAGTATGTTATAAATAATGTCATATGAAAAAATCAGGATACAAAGTTATACATGTATAGTGAGATTTCAAATTTTTGTCCTTGATAGAAGGTGTATACGCACGTGTGTCTATACAGGTATTGAGAAAATGACAGCAGATATCTCTGGATTGTGCTATCAATGATTTCCTTTTATTCATGAATAGAAATGTCCTTTTTCAATTAATATTAATCATCATATTGTATCTTGTGCCATGTTATTTCACAGTGATATAAATCAGGGGTCAACATACTACAGCCCATGGTCCAAATCCAGCCCACTGTCTGCTTTTGTAAATAAAGTTTTATTGGAGCTCAGCCATGCTCACTTGTTTATGTACTGTCTATAGCTGCTTTTGCACAACAATGAGAGTTGAGTAACAGTGACAGAGGCCATATGGCTCTCAAAGCATAAAACAATTACTATATGGACCTTAGAAAATGAGTTTGCTGATCCCTGAAACAAATGTAAATTAATGATTCTCAGCAGGGGGAATTTCACTCCCAGAAGAGCCATTTGTCAACATCTGGAAATATTTTTGGTTGTTATAACTGGGAATGTTGGTGGTACTACTGGCATCTAGTGGGTAAAGATCAGCAATGCTGCTAAATATTGTACAATGCACAGGATAGCCCCCACAACAGAGAATTGTCCAGCCCAGAATGTCAACAGTGCTGAGTTTGAGCTTCTCTGGTGTGTATGAATAGTTAAACCATTCTAATATTCCAGTCAGATTACCAAATTTGACCGACCCAAGCCTTTTGAGATACCTTCATGAGATGAACTTTTCACCATTGCTGATAACAATTTAACCTAGTTCTTTGTCCTCTCTGTGCCTTTTTAAAGGGTATTTTACTCAAATTTACTGCCATCATTTAAACAGAGTTCTTCTTTCTGACCTGAGAAAATCAAGTTATTTTAGAAACAAGTGGTTACTGGAAATAAAATGTTACTACTACAATACACATATTTTCTCCCTTATACTTTGAAGATGTAGAGGAAAGAACTGTTTAAAAGCCTAAAGATCCCTTTAGATATGTTTTAGGCCCCATCTTGTTCTGAAGAAAGCTGAAATAGATATTTCTGAAAGAACAAAGTGAGACTGAAGCAACCACTTCAGTTACCTTTGAAAGTGCACTATTTACTCTGTTAGATTCAATGATCTTAAAGATGAAAAGATCAGTTAATGTGGTTCTAGGACTATGTGTACTACACCTGGAAAAAAGCGATTGTAAGTTCTGTTGGTGTCCAGCTAGTTCTATTTATGTTTCTTAATCTTCAGTATTTTGAGTAATATGCACGTAACCTCCTCACTCTCAATGGATTGACCAGTCTTCTGGGATACTGACTGGACACATATTTCTGAAACAACTAACACTGAAGCAAGCAACAGTTTATTCAGCAACACTCACTACCCTGTGATTTAAGTAGATCTTGAGACACAAAGATCTGAGGGCAAGCCCACAGCCACCAAGCTCCCAGATCTTGCCCAAGTTAAGCCCAAGCACAATGTGAACAATATCCTCCTCTGTACAATAGAGACCATGAAAACCATGCTCATAAATGTGTGTGAGGAGCAATGGGTTAATACATATATAAAACATTTAGTTCAGTTCGTGATAAGTTTTAAGTGCTATATTTGTATTGACTATCTTTTATTACTTTTCCACTTAATGTTCAAAATGATTCTGTGAGGGTACCTATTATTAGACCTATATTTAAAATGTGGACAATGAAACTCTAAGAGTTTAAGCAGCATGCCAGAGATCACACAGCTAATAAGGGATGAGGTCAGCACCACCATTTTACTCCAAAAGACTGGAAAGGCAAACATACTGATCATTTCAGAATAGTTTCAGCACCCCATCTAGATGACAATGACAGACTTCTAAAGGAAGCTTCAAGGACTTCTTTAGCTCTTGCATTTGACAGCTCAATCCAGTCCATATACACCTTCCTCAGTGCTCCTGTCAGAGACAAAATGGTGGCCCGGGCCCATGGTGATCCCAATATAGCACGGCAGTTCTTATGTTCTTAAAGTCTTCACTGAGTTGAAATTATTTCATTTTACGTGCCTTGCCCTCATTTCAAAGGCTTCTAAGGCCCCCATTTTCAGGTTACAAAAACAGTCCTAAAAACCAACTTCTGCCAAATCACAAGTAATTGAGCAAATTATGCTTCCTAATCACCCATCTTTCTTTGCGTCTCAGCCGTCAAACCCCTTCTCCTGACATGCTCCGGGGGCCCTCAGCTTTCCAGCCTCTTCTCTAGTGTCATTCTAATTGGCACTAATAGCTTCACTAAAACTCAGGCATCTAAAAGGTCCCACCAATCAATTTATCCTTTGACCCTGAGCACTGGCTTCTCAGTCAAGTTCAGGCATTTCTAATCCACCTAGTGCTTAGTCTGGACAGCTTATTTTGTCTGCTCCTTTTCTTCTTCCACTAAGAACTAAAATGAGACCAGCTGCATTCATTAAAGTGTCCCTTCCCCTCACTGACCCATAAACCCATCATGTGGGGCAGCATCTGTGACTTCTCAGCACCCTTTGCAGGTTGTCTTCCCTAGAGTGACCTGTAGAGTGTAGGGGCATTCCCTATAGCACCCTTCCCCCACACCAGCCCTTTCTTCTTCACACCTGGGAGGTGAAAAGCTAGACTCGTTTGCTGAGCCCTCCATTTCATCACCTTTGTTTCTATTCCCAGGGTGAAAGATCAGACAGGTGACAAGTGCGAGGTCATAGCCAGTGCTGTCAGAAAGTAGAAAACAGGGGGCCTTGGAAAGGATGAGGCTTAAGAGGATTTTTTTGTGCTCTGCCTGCCCAAGCTAATCCCCCCAAAGCCACACCATAAACAAAACATCCTCTTTCTTGGAGGGAAAAATGCATGGAACACCTGAAAGATATTTATGACCCACCATCCTCTCCCTTAGAGTAACGAGCCTCCTCACATGTCGAGGAGTGTTCTTGTCTTCTCCATCTAGACTCAGAGCAAATCCAATTCTTTTCCAGAATCATCAACGTCTTTTCATTCGTGTGCACTATCAGTATAATCCCTAACATCCTCCCTGAAAAACATTGCATGGCAGAAAGTATGAAAAGATTATTTGTCCTCAGAATATTAACATTTTGTAGTAACACTTTTGGGTAACTGGTGTTTTGACTTCTGACAGACAAAAAACGTCACTGCTGTAATGGCTACTGCATCTCATGGACTGGAAAGATAATGATAGGATCAGAGTCTGAGTTGCAGCCCAGATGGCAGAACCACTAATTTAGCCAGTGTATCATGGAAGCCATATTTCTGCCGGTCCTTCAAGAAGGAGAAACATTCAGTAAAATGAAACAGGTAATAGGTATGGAGAAAGGTGTTCAGGGAAGAGGAAGATCCTGAGTAACAACAGGGAAATTCCTCTAGATCTTTCCTGCCCACCTCACCCCTAGAAAGAAGGAGTATCAGGAAGGTGAAAGGTACTTGGACTTTAGACTCAGAAAGGACTGGACACTCAACCTAATTTCACCACTAACTTGGACAAATTGCCAGACTATTCTGGATGGATTCTCTTCTCTGTCAAATGGGTACTGACATCCTCCAAACAGTGGCATTGAGAGCTGGATGAGACTATGAGGTTTTATTTCATTTATTTCTCACAACAGCCCTAAAGGTAAGTAGTGTTATAGTCATTCTTGTATTACCCATGGTATAATTGAATTTTAAAAAGCTGACAAATGTAGCTAGCATGTGGTGCAGTGAGATGTGGACCTTTATAGATAGATCCTGCTGGTCCCTCTCCCTGCCTCGCAGCCTCTGAAAATGCATCAGATAAAGGAGATAAAATAGGTAGAGACTGTTTCACCTGAGAATCAGCATTTGCTTTATAATGTTAAGTTTCCTCCTCTTTCACCATATTTTCTGCTTCCCCTTTCAGTCCTACTGCTCCTGGCAAGTCTTCTCTGCATAACCTTTTATAAAAAGCTTTACTCTGAACTGGGGTTCAACTGAACCCTGGTAGGCTGATATTTGTTATGGACTCAATTGCCTTTCCTCCCTATATACTCTGCTTTAATAGCTCTTCTTTAATAAATGGGAGTGGAGATGTAGAGACATTTATCCAGAGAACTTGGTCAAAAACCAAACTAATCAGAATCGATTAATTAATTTGATTAGATCCCCCCTAAATTTCTTGAGAATGAACAAAATTCCAGGCATGACTCCTAAAGCCAAGGAACTCACAGTCCAATGGGGGCATGAGCCATGTACAGGAAATGCACACAAACACATACACACACATGTACGTAAAGACCAAAGAGCTCACTTTGGAGAATAAGGAAACTATAGAGGAGAGGCTGAGGTAGGGAAGCATAGAGAGAGGTTTTTATTCTAAACCAGGAAAGAGATGAAGTAATAGTAGTGATGATGGAATGAGTAGAGCGATTTGAGAAATAATGAGACTTGGATGTCTGGGGAAAGGGAGAGAGGAAGAGAGGATGAGAGAGGAATAATGGCTGCCACAAGGTTCTAGCTTAGGAAATTGGGTGAATTTACTGAGATAAGGGCATAGTTAGAACCACATTTTGGGCAGAGGTGGAGGAAGAGATGCTATGGAGAAAAGATGATTGTTTCTGTTTTTGACATCTTAACGTAACACGAGTCTGGGCGCTCATGGCGAGAATGTCCAGCAGCAGTGAGACATCTTAGTCTGGAGATCAGAAGGGGGTTGAGCTGAGGATGGGAATGTGGGACCCATCAACAAACAAAGAAGAGACTATTGGCTTGAGCTTCATAAACACCATTCTTTGGCACTTTCTAGGAATTAGCTGTCTGTTTTTGTGTACAGCTTGGCTCTAAGGAATGGTTAACATGAGGGGTTGTCAAACAAAGTGCTTTGCAAAATGAAAATGCTGTAGGAAAGCCAGTGGATCATCCCACTGATGACAGGGACAGTTATGTAAGCCTCCATGCTGGAGCGCCACTCTGCCAAGTCTGCTTTTTCTGCTTAAGTGTGAATCCTCTGAGGACTTCCCAGACAGAGCACATCATCCTGCTTCACATTCTACCAAAGGCTTTTAGCAAATATCAAAGAAACTGCCAAGTTGAGCTGTGACAGCCTCATTGAAACTGATAGATTCTTGCTTGTCTTTTCTGCCAACTGTTCTTTTCCATAACAGGCTTAGCTTTATAACATAGTAAAAATGGCACATTAATAATAGTGATGCCTAATATCTGTGTTTACCATATTCTAGGGCTTGTACTAAGCACTTGACATGAATTCTCTGATTTAATCCTCACAAAACCAAATGAGGTTGAAGTATCAGATAGCTATTGCCATCATAGTGCTGTGTAACAAATCACACCAAAACTCAGAGGCTTAAAACCACAATCTTTTGTCATCCTAGATCAATGTGTTGGCTGGGTTGCCTCTGCTGCTCTAGGCTGAGCTTATCTGGGCAATTTCTCTTTTAACTGCAGGTCTGGGGTCAGCTGGGGCATTCCTGTTGCTATGTAGGGACAGTAAGGATAGGTACCCAGGAGTAATGCTAGGCTTGGAACTGGCACCTCTTCCCTTCCACCTACATGCCATTAGACAAACAAAGTAAGCAACATCCCCAAGTTTCTTCCCATAATGGCACAGAAGGTTTAATCAAATGCACTTGACTACCTTCACCATTCCCATTTTACAGATGTAGAATTCTGTATATAGAAATGTTAAGCTTAATGCTTAATCCTTTCATTTATTCATTCATTTGCTTATTTTTTCCTTAATAAAAATCAATAATGTTCCAAGTAACATTGCCAAACCTTCAAAACCAGAAATTCATGATCCAGTCCCTATCTTAAAGGATTCTACAGTGTATGTTGTAGGAGAGACAAACTTGTAGATACATCGCTACAGTGCAGGACAGCAGCTTCTACAACAGAAATCTCTACAAGATACCAGAGAAGGAAAGGGATGACTCACGCTGCCTGGAAGAGTTGAGAAGACTCCGGTGGTGGAGGAGGTGATATCAGAACTGAGTCTTTGAGAAAGAAGAAGTATTTTTTATAAACAAAGGGAGGTGAGTAAGTTGTAAACAGAGTGTTTGTCCCATAAGAAGGTGTCTAAATAAATGAGAACCCTTGAAAGTATAAACAGAGCAGTGACATTCTTGCTGCAGTGTAAGGTTTGAATTGGAGGAAGAGCAGTGGAAGAAAGAGTGAAACATTTAACAAAAGCACAGTGAAGAGAAGTCTGAATGAGGAGACCAACTTTAGCACATGGGAATGCACAAATGCAGGCATGCACACACATACACACAGATGCACACACACACATACATAACATACATACAGACACACATGCACGTATATGCACACATACACATATACACAGGCACACTTACACAGACACGCACACAGACATACACAAAGAGACACACACATAGACACTCATACATGCACACACACAGACATACACACAGAAATATATATGCACATACATACACACATATGCATATACACACATATATACACAAACACAGACACACACACAGGCCAATACTCTCAGCATAGATATTTTTAGGAGAAGGGAATAAGAAAGCAACATGGAAGCAATTTCAACCACTTTCTGTAATTGCTCACCTGATGGCCCTGTGGGATAGGATTTCAGCCAGGCTGTCACACACAGTGAAATTCATCCTGAGACCGTAACTACGTCTCTCCCTTTCTCAGGTGTGTTTCACTCTCCCACGGAAGCCTCCCTTACTCTCATCTCTGAATTCAGATTGACACCTCTGTGGATATGTGTCTCAAAATGGCTGTCATAGGGTCAGGCAAACTTAGGAGACTGAAGTGTCACCTTGAGGTGTCCCATCGGGACTCTGCGGCCCAGCAGTGGTGGGTCACAGATCTCAGCTTCATAAGCTGTAGCACTGGATAGAAGTATAATTAGCCGTACCTAACTTTTCTGAGTGTGTCTTATGTGCCAAGTGTGATGCTAAGCACTTTATGTGCATCATCTCAAACATTTCTCACAGCCTTACAAAATAGTCAGAAAAAAAATTTTAAAAAACCTAAAAGTTTCAAATGCCTAATTTTTTTCAAGAAATAGCTACTGTTTATTAAGTACCCAACTGTGTATGATTACAAAACCCAAAGAACTTTCATTAGACCAAACCCATTCACAGAAGCACACTTGTCTTGAGCCTGAGAGTTTTGGTAAGCAGGCAGGAGAATCTAACAGAAAGAGGGAGTTGCAGAGAGCTTGGCTTTGAATTCCAACTCCATCACATATCTCCTGAGCAGCACTGGGCGCATCGTTTAACTTCTCTGGGTCAGTTTGCTGATATGTGAAGTAGAGATAATTACTGCTAACTTTGAGGTCATTGTGAGGACTAAATGAAATGACATATGGAAAGTACCGTCTGATACTAGCAGCACACTTGATTTTGGATTTACGTACACTGTGATTTACCCAAGGGGTTCTCCTTGGAAGGACTGGGGGTGGAGGGAGAACAGCAGAACAGGCCAGGAGACGGAGCTGCACAAGATTGTGGGTCAGGTGAAGTCTGGCTTCAGCCTGAATCCCAGGCAAGCTTTGGAAGGTAAATTGTGCCACAGAGTCTGTCCTGCCTTTAGATAAGAGAGTGGGGTTTTTGTATCCCAGCCCCAAGCAATCAGTGCCCATTGGATGGTGGGCAAGAAGGGCTTAACATCCAGACTCTTCTGGGCAACTTGGCTTCAATCACTGAAGGGCAATCTCCTAGAGAAGGTTGCAAGTGTGAGCCATTAGCTGAAGCAACTACAGCACCTAGAGGATGAGCACATTAACCACACTGGCTAGAGGGATCCTAGGGTACCTGATAGGGCACCAAGAAAATCTGCTACAGTCCACCACTTGAATCATCCAGGTTTGTTTAATTCTCACATTAGGTTCATCTCATCATGCTGCATTTGGTTTGTCATCATATCTGGTGGTCTGCTCCCCCACAGTGAAACACAGAGGAGAAAGAGACTAGAGCACACCAGTCATGTGATATTGTGGTCCTGAGGATCAGTGTCTCTGGCTTCAGGTGCTTGGCCTCAAGGCTTAATTTTCTCTCTTACCTGCTCTGTGATCTACTTAAACAGATTTCTGTTTCTTCATCTACGGAATGAGGAAATTCATTGTGGTGAGTTGAATAGTGAGTCCCAAACATATGTGTCCACCTGAAACCTGAGAATGTGACCTTATCTGGAATAAGCATCTTTCAGATGTAATTAAGATAAGAATCACCTGATGAGATCACCCTGGATTAGGGTGGCCCTAAATCCAATGATGACTATCCTTCAAGATGCAGAAAAGGAGAAGAAACACATAGAGGGAAAGGCCATATGAAGACAGAGGCAGAGAGTATAGTGCAGCCACAAGCCAAAGAACACCAAGGATTGCTGGTGGCCACCGGAAACTAGGAGAGAGGCATGGTATGGATTCTCTCTGAGCCTCCAGAAGGAATTGACGCTGCCAGTACCTTGATTTTGGACTTCTGGCCCCCACAACTGTGCAAGAACAAATTTCTATTGTTTTAAGCCACTCAGTTTGTGGTAATTTGTATTATGTGAGATTGTTGTGAGGATTAAATTAGTTAACACAAGTAGGGTACATAGGACAGAGGGTGGAGCATAAAGGAACTTTTAAAATGTTTGCTTTTATTGTAATCATTAAAATTGCATAAAGACAAATGCACCCCAAGGCAGGTAAATATTATTTATTGCTGACTACGTAAGTCCATTGTACAACCAGAGGGAAACTATCAATTTGGGAGCCCACACACAATTCCAATTAGAAGAATGGCACACATGGACTCAGACTTTGCAGGAATACTTCCAATCTTATTAAATCTCACAGTGGATCAAGCATAATGCTTTGCTCTTAGCAGCAGCTCAACTGAAAGCAAAGTCACTCAAATCAAATTCTAAATGTCCTTTGTTTGTTTAAATTCAGCTCTCAATATAGATGCAAGATTTTTGAGGGTCTTGGACGTTTGTGTGGATATTACCTGAAATAGACTATGTTTAAACATCTTGCCTTACCCTTTCTAAGAATGAAAGTCTGCCTTTAGTGCATGGGCAATGCCATGTAAAAACACTGTTAATAAGCCAGCGTTTTCACGGTCTCATATTCTACTCTTTGCATGATGCATTCTTCTAGAGACAAGGGGCTGAAGTAAGAGAGATTTTTGAAAACGTTCAAGGGAAGAAAAGATCTCTCTAGGACACCATTCCTGCTCTTTTTTTTACCCGCCCAACAGCAGTGGCCTCACCCTCTTTCCAAAGTGCTGGAGATTATTTAGGTAAACTCAGTTATTGGCAGTAATGAAGGTCTCAATTCAAAACCCTCTTTTGGGTAAAGTGATTCAGAGTGAGAAGTGTTATGTTTGACTTCTTCTCACTGTGAAATCCAGATTTTGCACGGCTATAATGTTCTCTTTTCAGGAAGGCTGGCAGGGCCAACATTTAAGTCTAGTTCAACCATGCCTAATACTATATCCTGTCACTTTAACGCCCTCCTCTCATTTCTTCCTTTACCCTTTGCCTTTTAAGATGAATTGAAGGATCATTCTTACCCTAGGATTTAGAGTCTCTTAATTCTGTTTTTGGATGTGTCCAGAGGCACTAGAGCATTTTTATTTTATTTTAATTTGTGTTTACCAAACCTGTATCATGCCCTCCATCAGGCAGTGGGCTCCTCTGGGCTCTTTCCAGAAAATTAAAAACATAAATTAAGTATAAATGGCCAAAGCCACAGAACAAGCAAGGCCTTCTTGGTGTCCACAGAGAGGAGTTCTATTACCACCACTTGCTTTAGAGAAGAGGGAAGTTACCTGTAATTCTTGTTCTCTTGAAAGTGTGTATTTTATAATAGGTCCCCATTCACCACCCTGCCTTCCCTGAGGAGTTCTTAGCTGCTTGATTTTTTTGGCTGCAGAAGAACTGGCAGTGAGGGGTTAGCACATTCTTATGACCCCTGGAGTAGATGCATTGCAGTTCTAACAAGAATTTATACTCTCTGTAACTGTGTTTCTGGATTTCAATTTTGCCTCAAGCTGTTTGTTAATAGAAGTCCTCTCTGATGAGAATAACTCTGCACTTAAGGAAAAATGCTTCCCTAAAGGTACTATGTCTTTATTAACAGAAATCTCCCCCTTAAAATAATTACGATAAATAAGACAAATGAAGAAAACATGAACTTTTTTTAAGACTCAGGTTTCAAGTTCTTTTTACTACCTTGAACCTGAACCATGCAGATTAATACACGTAAGTATACATAAGGAAACATCTCAGCCTCTCTCCCTTCCCAAGACTAAAAATTTCTTGAAGCAGGCATGCTAATTCATTTCAACCCACTCAGCATCTCCCATTGATGGATAGTGGCTGCCTGTTGAGGTGGAGTCGAAGCCAGGTGCAGACTCAGCAGGAAGGAGTGTGGTGATTGATTAATGATGCCTGCCTCAGTGAAGGAGGAGGAAGTGGCAGCACATTTGCCGTGTACTTGCCATTCCTGGTAAGGACTGTGTCTCATTCATCTTTGTATCCCTGTGCCTAGCATGGTGCCTGGCACAGAGGGGTGCTCCATAAATATTTGTTGTACTGAATTGAACTAAACTTTCCACCCAACTCCCTCTTTCTGAGTCAGAGGGAATGGTGGTGGTAAGATCATCATCTATTGGTGGGAAGCAATGGTGGTGAGACATTCCTCCAAGTGTAGAGTTTTTATGGGGCCAATAGGTCCAAGTACCCTATAATCTGTTCTATTACTCTCCATGGACACAATGAGTAGAGCAGAGAGGTCAATGAGTAGAGTAGACACCCGTCTACTATATGAGACTTTCATGACCATCAGTTCTTGGCTGTTGCCCTATTACTTTCCCAAGGAACTAAATCATAGTCTCCATGTTCCTCACTGCCAGGTGGTGTTGTGCTGAGACATATCTCTCAGTACCCCAATAGGGCTCTGCCTTGCTACATTAACCACTGACAACTAGTAGGCTTTTGCTTATATAATCAATCCATTGGACTAGACTCCTACACTCACTACCCTACCTCTGAGCTTGCGGCAGCCTTTGGACTCTGTGCTTAAAACTAACTGCAGGGCTTCTTTGCAGAAACATCCAATTTCTAAGCCCATTCAGCACTTTGTTCTCATACCTCCTCCCATCCCCATTCTGCCTTCATTATCATATTTCCCTGACTTATTATTTCATGTAACCAATATCCCATAATAACACAGTCTCCATCACATTTGATACAGCAGTGAAGTGAATTGGATACTTGGAGTAGGAAGTCTTGACTTAAGTCTTATCTCTGTTATTTAGTATCTGTGTGACACAAGAGACGTTACTCACCTACTCTGTGGATTGTTTTTCTTTTTTTAATTAAAAAAAAATAAATGCAGATAACAATAGCACCTACCTCAAAGGGCTACTTGGAGGATTAATAATAATATATGTATTGTGTCTAGTATCTAATAGAAATTCAACAAATAATAGCAATTATCTCATTCCAGGATCTACGTGTGTTAGAATTAAAGGAGTAGATGCACCCTCAAAAGACATATAAAAGAATATAGGGTCAGCCCTCTAGATTATCAAAACAAAAATGTTAGAAACTCTTTGAGATCATATTTATGAAACACCAATGACTCATCAAAAGGCAATCTTATTCTCCAGCAGAAATTCAACGGTGCGTTATTTACTAGTAAAGGAAAATAGAGTAATTAAAAAGATATTTGGAGAGTATTACATAGCCTTAATTTATATCATCCTTTTTTCTTTCCATTATCTTACTTGATCCTCACCACAACACTCTTATTTTATAGATAAGGCTATTGAACATGGTAGATAAGGCTATTCACCAACTTTCCCATGAACAGATTCCCCATAAGTTATAGACCTCAATCCTATTCCCAGCTCTTCTATCCAGCCCTCATTCCACTGCACCACATTTCTCCTTACGGAGATGTCTTAAGGGAAAATTTTAAACAGGGTCCTCACCAAGTTGGTTGGGAAAAGCCTAGAAATGCAGCTTATTGGTTTCGCTGATGGCTTTCTCTACTGCTGCACTAGATGTGACAGCACTGGGTATGGGACACCATGGCCGTCCCTGCCGCAAGCTCATCTCTTTCCACACTGAGCTTTTGGCCTGAGGGCCCTTCTCAGATGGCCCTGACAATTGAGGGAGCTTGGTGTCATCAAATCATCAGGCCACAGCGAGGCTCACAGTGTCTGCCTCAGCAAAAACATACCAGAACAAGCACTGGAAGAAGGAGAACACCTCTCCCCACCCCCCGTGTGAAGTGTTTGATGAAAGAAAAATAACAAATGTGCCTACGATGTGAAGGCAAACTTCTGCTCTACACATTAGAGCAACACTGGCCTTTTTCAAAGGCACCAATAGCCCAACACTTGGGTTTTTCAGCAGCTTCTCAGAAGTGTGTTTCAAGAGAGGCGACTTCTAAGAGTGTAGTATCTGCATGCAAGTTGCCCACCTTCCCATGAAGGAGAGATTACTTATCAGCTCTTCTCCACAAGCTGATTACTCTGTCCCATGTCTGGGAGTTTCCACACATAGAGTTTGATTTTGCCTTGCCTCTTATGGTTTCAAATCAGAGATTGAAGGACAAAGATCTGGTGGTTGCCTTGTCACAAAAACTCGCTCAGGGTAGCTTCACTTCACAGAGGTCGGAGGTTGTTGGCATTATTGGAAAAGCAACAGAAACATCTTATGTGAAATAAGGACAATGAATATAACTGGACCTCATGAGCCATGGAGATCAATAAAAGGAAAATTTTCAGGATTGAAAACCCCACTCTCTCCGTCTCCCTCTTTCTGCCATCATATAGTTGGTTGTTGTTCTTGTTTTTTGTGTTTTTTTACATTTGCTTCTTGATCTAGTCATTTCTCTTTGGATATGGCTTTCACATAACCATGAAGCAGACACCTAGCCTACACATCCTACCAGTTAAGATATTCCATAGAGATTAGCTAGAGTCATTGTTACTCATGCAACATGTATGGGAGAAAGAAACTGATGAACCCAGTGTTATTTCCTCTGCACTAGGTATCCTCATCTGTAGAGAAAGGGAGTCAAAGAATGCAGACATGGCTGTAGGAATCACCCCTGTGAATGAGAGGTGTACAGTTGTTAGAGCAGGGTCATAGGCTGGTAGACATCCCAAGATGTCCATATAGAGCATCATATAACTTCAGAGCAGGAAGGGGTTTCAGGAGCATATGTCTCAAAATATTGTCTCAAAAACTCACACAGACCTTGCAAAGTGAATGTCTCTTCCCCACAGGATTAGAAAAATAAGCCTCAGAGAGGTTAACTTGCTCAAGTTTATACGTTTGGAAGCCATGAGAATCAAGCTCCACCTTTGTCTCAAGATCCCTCCCAGAGAATCAGCTACCTGGATGAATTTACCACTGCCCAAGTCCTAGCACTCAACCTACAGGCCTAGAAACCTGATTTGCCAACACACAGAGAATAGGTCCATCTCTCTAAGTAGACGCACATATATGAGCTCACAGGGAATGATGAAACACAAGCTGCCTATTTATTCATCCACAAGGAAGTATTCTTCCATAATTCACACTAGAATTCTCAGTTGGCATGGATATACATTGCCTCCTTACAAGAAGACTTATATGGGAAAACAAATTGTCAAGTACACGAAACAAGAATAGGGGTATTTCCTATATAATTTAAATAGTTCAGCTTAGATGGCAGTAGTACCCTGATGTGATCTTATATAGAATTAGGATGGACTTGCTTCTAGGTCCTGGCAGGTTGTGTCTTGGGGTCTGAGTGTCGTCTATTCGGTGCACCTTTTAGAAGGGAATCATCAGTGCTTGCCTCTATGATTCTTCTTTAGCTTCTGCTAAGCAGGCTTCTTTCTGATTGGCATATCCTTTTTTGGGATGGATTAACCCCTTTAATTACTTCTTGCACCCACCTGGAATCTAATCTATCTTTGCAAAATGACTTCTCATATCTCTCCTCTGACCCATTTGTCTGTCCATGTGACAACTTAACTCTCTGAGAGAAGTATAGATCTTAGGGTGTGCTTCATTCTTGCCCCTTGTTCCTACCACCAATATCCAGATCTACATATTTAAAATGCAACTGAAAATTAAAGCCATTACAGAAGCTTTCCAAATGGGCAAATATTTGCCTCAATTATTCTATTTACAATTCCAAAAATATTTCTTCTGTTGAAGTCTGTGTACAAGAAGTGGCTCCAAAACCATTTTTAAGGGAGTTTTGACATCAATGAAACGTTATGCTGGCAGGGTGAGTGAAGTGCTTGATTAATAAAGAGTCTCAGTGTTTTCAAACACATATTCCAAGCAGCCTCATTTGAAGAAAACCACAAACGGAGAATGCTTTGCTGCTCACAGTCACAAGGGGGTTGTGTATTTCATTCCCGCTTACACAGTCCGCTTACTTTGGAGCTTGGGTAGGAAAGAAACATGGCCAGCAGAAATAAGGCTACATTCAGTGACCCTACCCTTCCACCCATTGGCCTGATGGGAGAACTTTTTTACCCCTCTTTGCTACTGTTTTCTTAGTTTTTAACCTTTTAATACTTAATAATTCTCTAAAAGACCATCTTGAGAGAAGAGAGGGGGATGCCTTAGGACCTCATTGTGCTAGCTATTGGGGATTCTGACATTCCCAATTTCTGAATTTCCAGGCAGCGGTGTTGGCATGCTATACAGAAACGTAATTGAGCATGTTCATGTTAATTACTTTGAAGTGCTTTCCTCTTTTCCAGTGCTTTACAAAAATACAGCAACTTAAATTGGGTCATTATTTCATATGTCTAAGATTCTACTCAGCTACTTATGATAGCCATGAAAATGTAGTCAGAAGAATTAATTAAAAATGGATTCCTCTAATTCCTTATATAGGAAGTAGCTAATTAAAAAATAAAGAGGTTAAGCAAAATAATATATTGTCAATGTGATTACTAAAACAAGGGACTTTTGCTAATAATAACGTAAAAATCACAAAATATCATTATTAAATCCCAGTTTATTCTACAAATATATTTTGGGTACCAGCAATGTGTCGGGCATCTGCAGTTTTATTTACCAATGCATTTCATTTTACTCTTTCAACAATCTCACAAAATACAGAATCATCATACCTATGAGGCACAGAGAGGTTAAGTGACTTATCTGAAGTCACATAGCTAGTTAATGACAGAGGAGATCTATGGACACAGATCTAAATCCTTTCACCAGTGCCCCTACAGTGCACCATGCTTCTCATGAGCAAGATATAATTTGGAGATAAATAGCCCACAAATCTGGTTTCCATAGGTATTTTGCCATAAATTTTAATTTACTCCTACCAAAACATTTACAAGAATAATTAGTACTCTTGAATAGCAAATGTGAGTGTACGTGTATGTGCATTTGTGTTTAACTTTTGTTTTTATGATCTCAGCTTTAGAGAATGCTGAAATGGACAGAAAAAGGTAAAACAAATTTTGTTAATTAATTTGTTCAACTATACGGGTCACCTACTATCTCCCAGACAACAGGATGTAGTGTCAGAAATCGGAGATAGATAAGATAGCCTAGTTAAAGACTCACAAGCAAGAGAGAAAAGGAGAGGTAAGGCCATTTAGTTCACTTTTCCATGATATTGCCCCAGTTAGAGACTTCATCACCTTAAATTGGGCTATGACAATAAAATCTCCTGTTTCCCTACCTTCATTCTCTCTCTTTCTAATTAATAAACCATGCTGTCTTCTAATAAATGAACCAGATTATTTTTATTCACATATCTCCTTTATTTATTGCAGCATAATAAAACCTTAGTCAGCATATCTATCAAAACGTAAGGTTAGCATATCTAGCCGTAGTGGCTTAAAAAAACAGCCATTTTATTTATTTACTATTCTGAGTCAAGAATTCAAGCAGAGCTCTGCAGTCAGGGTCGTCTCCGCTCCATGATGACTGGGGCTTCAGCTGGGATGGCTCAAATGCCTTGGAACTGCCTGGGAAAGCTGAATCTCTCTCCTTTCAGGATGTCATCTCAAGTAACCTGACTGGGGCTGCAAGATCCAAGACATCTGCCTTTACATCCATAGTTTTGATGCTGGATTGTTGGCAGAAATGCCTTGGTTCCTCTAATCCTGGTCTTTTTCCTACGGCTTCTCTCTCCAGCAGAATAGCCTGGACCACTTTATATAGCACATGAGTCTCCCTCCAAGCAAAACTGAAAAATATAAGTCCTCTTAAGATGTATGTGTAGAAGTCCCAGAACTTTATTTCCACTACATTACATTGATTAGAGCAAATCATGAGATCAGACAGACTCAAGTGGTTGGAAAGTAGACATCACCTTTTCATGAGAAGAGCAGCATGCATATACTGAAATAGGAGGAATTATTGGTGGTTTCTTTTTAGACAACCTATTACACATATATTTGCCTGTTCAAATATCTTCAATGGTTTTTGTTGCTTAAATAACAATACCAAACACCTTTGCAAGGCATTCGAGAAGTTCTATGAAAGAGCCTAACTGCCTAGTCATGAATTACTTTGTTCTAGTCAAACCCTCAAACAATCAATTAAGAGAAGTTCCCTAGTGTTTTATCTATTTCATCCATTCTCTCATCCCATTTATATATGAATACATAATTATATACATAATGAAAATTATTTGAAGGGTCTGCTCATCTCTTCGGGAGGTCCACCTCTGCCATTCTTTATCCTTGGATTTAGTCATTTCCCAACTTCACTGTTGGACATGTGAACCAGGCCCGGCCAATCAGAGTATAGCCATCTCCCTGGCCACAGCATTGATTCAAAGATGGTAACATAACTAAAGCAGACCCAATCAAAATCTCCCTTGGAAATTTGTGCAACAATCTGGAAAATGCATAGTTGTAATCTCTGATATTACACAGACACACAGTTCCAAGAAAACCTGGAACTTCCAGAGCTCTCTTTAATAACACACGGAGATAGCCTGCCTAAAAATGGAGCCAACACAACACAAAGCAGAAACCAGAGATGAAGAAAGAAAAAAAGAGGGCTTTGCTCCAGATAGCTTTAAACCTTGAATACCTTTGAGTCACATGAGCCAATCCACTTTTTTGTTTTCTTTTGGCTAATGTGGCAAGTTTGTGTTTTTTTGAAATCAAAAGAATAATGATTAATATATCATTTCTCTACGTCCACCTCTCTATTTTATAGAACCACAGGACATTGAACTATTCCTCCAGAATAATCCCAGCATCCAGGATCTAGGTTCTTGATTATCCGACATTCTGCTCATTACATTCAGACTCAGTTCTACTTTCCTGGCTTCTGATCTCCTTGATTGCATTTAATGCTAATACTCAACTTTCTATTTCTTGCCTCTTTGTTAGAGTTTCTCCTTGACTATTATTTTCATTCTATTTCCAGATTTTCTGATTCAAAGCAACCTCTCAGTTCTAGTACATCAACCCAAAATATTGGAACCTCCTAACTTAACTCAGTTATCCTCTTTCACCTGCTTTTTCATCCCTGATCATCTCAATCTCATTCAAACTTTACAAATTTGACCCCTCCCGCCACTTCTAAACATTTTCAAGTCCCTTCTCAAATATTGTTCCCATTTTATATCTAAATAACCCTATACTAATAGTTTTGTGCCCCATGATAAAATGCATACTTTCCCTGAGACAAATGTAAGCTATCAAAACTTACACAAAAAGATTTAGAAAGCCTAAAGTGCCCAATAATCATGGAATAAGAGAAAAAAGCATAAAACAAATTGATTCCAAGAAGACTCCAATTTCACATAGTTTTATATCCCATGCTTTCAAGTTAAAGTTATTTATATATCATTTAAATTGGTTCAGAGCATATAAAGAGGACTACTGCTAAACTTATTAAGCTGAAGTGGAATAACCCCGACATGAAAACATAATAAAGTGAGCCTATAATTAAAGAGAAAAAGAAATCAAAGTATAGAGACTGTCACTTATGAATGTGATGCCAAATCCTTTATAAAATTCCAGCAAATCTAGCCCATAGTATGGTAAAAGAGTAATACAACATTCGTCTAATATATATTTGGCAGTATTTCATGACCATTCCAGAAAACAACTTTTAGTAAACTAGGAATAAAAAGATGTTTCCTAAATATAATTTGCTACAACCAATAGAAGCATTTCTTTTAAAATCGAACAAGAAACAAACCGCAATACCACCATTATTATGTGCATTTGTTCTTAATGGTCTATACAATGAGAACTGAAGTGATTTTCACACATTCTAACTCCAAAGTCTGAGCCTTCTATATGGTTTTCAGTCCTCAGAGGTGTACATCCTTGGTTTTTAACTAGTCAGCATCCTTTCCCCCTTCTAATAGCAATGCTTCAAGTTTCTTTTGGGAAATTACCTTTCATCTATTACATGGAATCCTGGTGCGCATATCAATCAAGCTGTCCCACCCTCTTCCTGGCCAGAGTAGGCATGCAACCAACCAATCAGACTTCTTTTTCCTTTCTCTCTCTCTCTTCCTAATTCCACAGAATTCAGGTCTTTAATGGAATGACCAAGTGCACTAAATGATTCAAAGTGATTCACCCTTAAGGGTGTGGTTTCAGTAGGCTGTAATTCCTAGAGTTTTCTCATTCTCGTCCTTTCTACGTCCTCATTTTAATGTCTTTTCAATCTATGACTCATCTTCAAATTTCTTAAATAAATATCTTTTAAAGTCGTTTTGCTAAAGTAAGCCAGTGTATGTTGAGTCACTTGCAAAGAACCTTAGCTGGTATATGTGTACTTCCAATCAACTAAGCTAGAACTCTGGACTCCTGTTCTTTTCCTTACTGCACATAATCAATCAGTTGTCATATCCTGTGGGTTTTACTTATACAATATGCCTGATCTTCATTCCCTCATCTCTCCTCTTTCTGCTACTGCCCCAGTTGAAGTCATCATTACCTCCTTCCTGAACTATTACAGTGGCCTCCTAACCTGTCTCCTTACCTATAGTCTCTTCCTGTCTAATCCATTCCACCAACAGTTGTCACCTTATTGTAGTGCTCAGAATATCCTTGATGATTACTCTGCCCCAAATCCTTAAATGACTCCACAGTCCAGATAGAATGAAGTCCAAAATCCAGAAGACAACCTAACGAGCCTGAATCTACACATCTAAACTTAACTCTCCCTTCTTTCTTTCCTGACATTTTATTCAAATCAAATGAAGTCATTTGTTGTTCTTTTCAAGACACTATGAATTCTTGTCCTTCAGCCTAGCCAAAGTGTCTTTTCTTTTCCCCATATCTTGCAATTCAAGTGCAGCCAAATATTCCTTATATTTAGAGGTCAAGCATAATCACTGCTTCCTTCTGAAACCTACCTGAAGAACTGAAAATCTCATCTGTTCCTTCTGCATAACCCAGCACCTCATCCCTACCTAGCTTGGCACACTCAGCACGTTCTGCTTATGTTATATTTAAATATGAACATGTTTTACCTTTCCTTCTAGACATAAACCAAGCCATGTGTCCTGTTTTTCAGGACAACAAGGACAGGCAAAATGTATGGTTAAGCAGGAATGGAAGGCTATAGCCAGACCAAAATATTTCCTAAACTCAGTCCATTAAACCTGGAAAGATAGATAGGGTGTGGTCACTGAGAATATTTCTGAGAAGACCCTGTATGTATAAAGCCTTCTTTGAGCTTCTAACTCCATTTGTGAATTGTGTGGTCACAGCCCAATGACCAATGTGGTCAGCCAAAAGCACTCCACACATTTATAATGGACTGCCAAAGATGAATGACAGCAGTGTCATTGTTGAAAGAGGCTAAATAAAAAATATTCATCATTCTTGAGACTTACTCTGCCACACCTTCTTTGTTTTCTTAGTGGATGACATATCTTAAACCTCTAAAAGGCCCTAGTACAAAAGCTCATAGAGCACAGTGTATTAGGCACAAGGAGAACTCAGGCTTTAGAATTAGACAAAACCCAGTTTAACTACTAGTCCACCCCGTATTAGGTACACGAGTTACCAGTCTTTTCCTTTAACCATGAAATGAGTATAAAAATACTAACTAAGAAGTCCTATTCTGAGGCTCAAATGAGATCATGTGTGTCTGATGCCTATCACAGTGTTTAGCAATTTTATATGCTCATGTCAATAGTTGTCTTACTAGTATGCATATATTTATTCCAACATCTTTTTTAAAAAAAATATTGTGAGGTGAAGAGAACTTTGAAAAAATTGTATCCAGTGAGAATAGGTATGGTTGTATAGTAAGCTGAATAATTGTCCCAAAGATGTCTGGTCCTAATCCTTGGAACCTTTAAATATTACCTTACACGGAAAAAGCATCTGTGCAGCTTTGATTAAATTAAGGATTTTGAGATGAGGGGGTTATTCTGGATTATCTAAGTGGTCTCTAACTGTAATCACAGGTGTCCTTGTAAGAGAGAGGCAGAGAGATTTGACACATACAGAAGAGGAGAGGCAATGTGATCATGGAAGCAAAAACTGGAGTGATGGGGCCACAAGCCAAGGAATGATGGCAGCCACCAGAAGGTGAAAGAGACAAGGAACAGATTTTCCCTTAGTGCTTGTGGAGGAAGGATAGCCCTACTGACACCTTGATTGTTGTCTTAGTGATAATGTTTTCATACTTCTGACCTCCAGAACTGTGAGAGAGTAAATTTCTGTGATTTTAAGCCATCATGTTTATGGTAATTTGTTACAGCAACCACAAAAAACTAATACAGATTTTGGTACAAGATAATGGGGTGCTGCTGTAACAAACATCGAAAAATGTGGAATTGGCTTTGGAACTAGCAATGAGTAGAGACTGTTAGAAGCTCTAGAAAAAAACCTAGATTGCCTTAAATATATTATTGGTAGAAATATGAACAGTAAAGGCACTGATGTTTAGGTTTCAGAAGATAATGAGGAACATGTTATTGAAAACTGGACAAAAGGCAATCTTTGTTACATAGGGGCAGAAAACGTCATTGAATTGTTCCCTACAGCTGAGTGGAGAGAAGAACTTGCAAGCAATGAAGTGATGCACTTGGATAGTTAGCTGAGGAGATTTCCAAGCAACGTCTTGAAGTTGCAGCCTGATTGCTTCTTGCTGCTTACAGTGAAATGCAAGAGAAAAGAAGTAAATTGAGGGGGAAACCCTTAGGCAAAAATTAAACAGGATTTGATGATTTCAGACATTCTCAGCCTGTTGATATTGCAAAAGATGCTAAAATTAGGAGATTTGCTATTAGGAAAGTGAGCTCTGGAGAGAAGGATAGCTTGCAGCAGGACAATACACTGAAGATAAAAGCTATAATGAAGCACAGGAATGTCACAGAAAAAGCACTGAGACTGAAGGCAGTGTCAAAAGATTTAACCTCAGACAAATTAAAACAAAATTCTCCCCATGAAATTAGGAGGATACATGGGAATTGGTAAATTTGGTCAGTGGTAATGACAGCAGAGTGAAGTATTTCACATCTGATGATCTCTGTTTTCTCTGTGAAATGAAGGGGGTGGGGATGGGTAGCACTATCTGCTGAAAGCAAGAAGGTAGGTGGCCAGGTAGAAAACTCCAGAAACGAAGTCAAAGTTTGAGTTAACTTTATTGGAATAATGGTGATGATGGTAATGATGGTGATAAACAGTCCAATAAATGCTAATAGCTAATAGCCAAAACATGCTTTTACCATACACCAGACACAATATTGAGAATTTTTGGAGTTATTACCACATATAACCATGACATCAGCCCTAGGAAGTAGATATTATTATTATTTTTATTATTATTTTATAAGTATACATAATACGTCATATGTAACGTCATACATTATACGTAAAAATAAATGTATACTATATAGACATGTTTATATATGATAGATAATTAATATATTATAAATATAAAGTTTACTTTTATTTTGTTGTTATTGTTTTACAGATGAGCAAACAGACTCAGAGAAGTTAGGAATTGACCAAACACGCATATTTAGTAGGTGGCCAACCATGGAATCGAATCGTGGTCTGTCTATTCCAAAGCCTGTTTTCTTAACCATTATATTATATTATATTACATCACCATCTTAAAACGTTTTCTCAAAATGCCCTCTCAGAAGACTGCACAACTTTCCATTAGTAGTCCTTATCTTCTCAGATCAACATTATTTGTTTGTGTCCCTATTCCTCCAGGAAAAGAGCGGCCTTCACACCATCATGTGATCCTCCATTGCCAGTGCCATCAGTCACTTATCAGTCCTCACCTTACTTGACATTCAATGCTATGTACCCCTCTTCTCCATGTACCTCTTTGTTCCATTGCCTGCAACTACTCCACACTCCTGAATTTTATTGCTTTTGGTAGAGCCAGGCATATCATATTTTCATGAGCCCAGTCTTAATGTTGCACTGAAAGGTATATTGACCTGAAAGACTACAGAGCTGGTCCTCATTTTCACTTGATCACTGAGCCACTGAGTGACCTTGGGCACTCTCCTCATTTCCTCTATGCCTCAACTTACTTCCAAATAAGAGAGATGATCCAGAGGGTCTAAATAAGCTCCAATGGTCTATAATTCCAAGTTCATAAAAAGGACATTGAGAGGGAGAAATCTTGGCTGTCTGCCTCAAGGAAAAAATAATTAAGATATCACTTTGCAAAAGGAGTAAGTGAATTTCAACAGCATCACGCCTGTCTCTGCCTGGAGTTGGCTGCCTCTCCAGGCCTGGGCTCCCTTTTGGACACTATAAATTATCCAAGGACATAGGCTAATTGACACAGTTGAGAGGAGAGGAACACAAGTAGTCCCAGGCTTGGAGAGTGAGACCTCTGTGGAGAGGTTAACAGGACTGGAACAGTTCAGGCTTAAGGAAGGGCCGCTGAAGGGAGCCATCATTCTGCCGACACATTCATAAAATGATATTGTGAGAAGGGTAGGGATAAGTCTTCTTATTAATCAACAAGGGCAGAATGAGAATTAACAAGCTGTAAGCTGCAATGAGGAATATTGAAGCTAAATGTCAGGGGAAATGTTAGACTATTGGGAGCAGTTAGGCAATGAAACAGACTGCTCAGAGAAAACATGAAGTCACTCCAATTGGGGGGCATTCAAGGTGGAGAGCAGATTCGCATCTGTCACTGGAAAGGGAATTCCAGGGGAAAGTGGGGGGCTGGACTCTAATCCAAGGTCCGGTGTAAAGGTGGAGTCGGGGGAGATTGGAGGTGGTAGCATGGAGATAAACATAGAGTCAGGATGGTATAATTGTGGATACCATGGTTTGGGGAGTTTTCATGAACTGGGTTCAAATCTTTGCTCTGTCACCTACTAACTTGCACAGCTTCCTTCTGAGTTTCGGTTTCCTTGGCTACAAAATGGGGACCATGATGACCATTCTGTAAAACCTGTTGTAAGGATTAAAGAAGGCCATATCTACAAATTACTTAGCATGGCATCTGGCACATGGGTAGTTCTAGGCAAATGATGTTTATGATGACAGCAGGAGCTCTCTGGAGCGGGAAATGAGGCAGAGGGAAGCCTCCCAGCTCCAACTTGCTTTAGTGGCTAGTCCTCAGACTTTGAGGAGGACAGGGGCTCAGTGTTCAGAACTGGTGAGACTATTCAACTGCTGACTGCAGCTCCCCAGCAGAGAGTGTCAGTATTAGGAGGAACCCATTTTGATATTTGGTGGGGCTACATGTGGGAAAGGCAGAATGCTTCTCTGAACCACCCATGAGCTAGGGAGTACCAGAGGCCAGAACCGAGAAAAAGAGTTTGTTGGCATCCACAGGGTAGAGATCGTTTCCTGTAGCAGATGTTCTTGGTGCCCGGAAGCATACCCCTTCAGCCCGCCTCTGAGTTCACCCACAGTGGTGCACAGCTCTACATGAGCTCACGCTCATATTATGGCAAAGTCCCACTTCAAAAGCCAATCTTGCTATTTTCTGCCTTGGAAAATAGCCTTTTCTGAAGCTGTGAGCGTCAGAGGGGCCTGAGCACAAGTGCAGCTCAGAAAATCAGATTTGTTAATCCTCCAGAGGCAAGCATCAACGAACGCAGGATAGGAGCCAATGGATAAATGACCCCAGCCTCCTGTTCTATGGGCAGAAATTCTGGGATGCATTGACTTCTTGGAGGTCCCCTCAGAACCAAGCTCCTACTGCCTGAAGCAGAAACACTCCTCCTATCAGTGTTTCTTCCAGCCCTAACTCAGTCTCCCCACATCCTCATTCCTGCTCCCTGGGATTACTTCCCAAATAAACGACCTGAATTCAATTCCCTGAATCAGCCTCTGCTTTTGGGGGAACTAAAACTAAGGCAGTGTCTGAAAGGGACAAAAATTCAAAAGGTCAGAAACCAGAGGGAGCCTTCAACAGAGAAGCTTTGTATATTAGGACTTGCCATGATGAATACTCTAGAAGTATGTGTCCTCGATCTTTAGTTTTACACATAAGTTGCCATCTATTGGTTTTTAATGAAGCACTGGCCCCTCTGATTTTCCTCCACCCTCCTCACAGGAGAGAAATCAAAAATTTAAGACTTTCGAATGCCTTCCATCTTTCTCTCTTCCCGCATCTCTCATGGCCCAGATTCAATCCTGGCCCTTTATTCAGTACTTTTCTAGTTCAATCTACTGAGACACCTGCCTTCAAAGATTTATAGAGCATTTTGAACTCATAATTAGATCTTGTTGAATTCTTCTCTGCTTCATGTGTATGTATGAATTATTTTCCTAAGGAATAGGAGGTCATAGACTTAGCAGACTATAGCTTTCATTTTATTGGCTAAACTTGTGTGTTATAGCTGCTCCTGGCTGCAAAGGAGACAAAAAATTTAGTTTTTCCTTCTTCTAGAGTGGAGACAATTAAGCAAAAAGGAATAAACAATGAGCACTCAGCCCATGGAAAAAAAAAATTTCTATAACTTTCCTTATCAGTTGAAAATTTGACAGTTGAAAATCCCAGGTTTTTGCAGAGATCGAAGGAGATATTAAGTTTTAGTCAAGGAAACTGTCACCTGTTAGAGCTAATTTAAAACTCCACAAATATATAGCTGCAGAAATAATAATCATCATTTATTTCATAAATTATGCTGGTACCAGGGATATAAAAGTGTAGTGTCTGCCCTCATGGATCTCCCAGCATGTCGGATGCGCAAGGAGCTTGCAGCCTGTTAGGAACAGACACAGATCATTGCTGTCCAGTGTGGAAAGTGCAGTGAGCGCTGTGTGCATACAACATTGTGGGGGCAGGGAATTGGAGAGGGGGGAGCTAACCTAGTTCTCCCAATGGCATTCAGAGAAGTCTTCCTGGGAGTGTTACACAGGGGCTAAACTGGTAAGTTTGGGTTATAGATAGTTTTTTTTATCTTGCTTAGTGTGAAAAGGAACCATCAGAATTACAAGCAGGAGAGTGAAGTGATTTGATTTCCCCTTTAAAAAGAGCATTCTGTTGGTTATGTGAAGGAAGGACTGTTAGAGAGTGGGAGTAGAGAGACTGGTTACCAGGATGCGGCAGCTGGTTGGGAGAAAAGGGTGGCTTGCTCTGGGGTGAGAGCTTTGGAGATACTAAGGAGTGACCAAATTCAGAATATGCTTTAGAGCTACTGTATGCTGGAGAATTGAATGCAAAATAGAAAAGAAAAAGAACCTATTTTTTTTTCAGCTGGAGTAATTGGAAACTTGTAGGTTTTCTTTACCAAAATGGAGAAGATTAAAGGATAGATTAGTCGGGATGCGCAGTCTCTTTTGCTTGTGTTAAGTCTGAGTTGTCCATTAGTTAATGAAGTGGAGATATCAAGTAGACAGTCTAGGGTTCAGGAGAAAGTCTAAAACCTCTGGAGAAGCACTATCACCTCCTTTATGAGAACTTCCATGATGGCTCCATCCTGAAATCTGATTTTTACATGCTCCTCATTGGGCTCCTTTAGAACCTCCAGCATAGCTCTTATTGCCGTAATTCTTATTTGCTTTTCTCACCTGCCTGTCCACTTGCTGAGTTCAGTGACTACATTTTACTTATCTTCACACTCCTATCACAAGATCCAGCACATGACAGGGGTGTCACACATATTTTTTTGTTTAAGAATAAAGGAGGGGCTGGCCGGTGGTGCAGCAGTTAAGTTCACATGTTCTGCTTCTCCGACCCAGGGTTTGCTGGTTTGGATCCCCGGTACGGACCTAAGCAATGCTTGTCAAGCCATGCTGAGGCAGGCGTCCCACATATAAAGTAGAGGAAGATGGGCACAGATGTTAGCTCAGGGCCAGTCTTCCTCAGCAAAGAAGAGGAGGACTGTCAGCAGATGTTAGCTCAGTGCTAATCTTCCTCAAAAGAAAAGAAAAAGAGAATAAATGAGTGCCCCTGTCAAGCAGGAAAAGTATAAATGACTGTAATCATGATTCTCATCATCTATATTTTATATATGTGAAATGTGAAATGTTAGGGACTTACAGCCCATCTTCTGATTTTAAACATCTTATTCTTGCCACCATATCGCGTAGAATCAGGTCCATTATTAATACAGAATTGACCAAATTGACTTGCTTCCATGGAGTCTAAAAAGAAATATCTCACTTATTTAACAGATTTTTCAGAGATGTTAGATAAAGCAGTGGAATGCCCATTTCTTGTCAAAGCCAGCTGTTTATACATGTTGTTGGGTAAGTTTTATTAATATTTGATTAGATTAGACTATTGAAGAAAAATGTCAGTACTAGAGAACATTACCCGTGATAGCCCATACATATTTCCATTTTAATTATCATTGTTATTCTCCTAATGTTTCAGAATAAAAGGGCCAATCTCTTGGATTAAGTCTTTGCACATAATTTAAAAATGAAGCTGGAGTTTGGGCCACAAACATTGCTATACATTTCTCCGTAACTTTTCTGAAATATAAAATAAAAATCTCCATGTCGAAAATATTGTGAAATATATTATTTAATTCAGCAAATTTTATTCAACATGGAGTAATATGCTCAGATAACAAAGATTTTCAACATATAAATTGGGTGTTTATTTTGTTTTCCTTTTTTTCAATTCATCTCCACTCTTAAAGAGTTACTAATTATGAGTATGTTATGACTGTGAGCAATAAATTGTTATTGGTTTGGGATTTTCAAAGTTGTATCTTTACAGTCAACATCAATCTGTAACTTGTTCCAGTTACTCTCATCTGCAGTGATTAATTAACCTTGTAGAAAAGTTGACACCACCACTGGGAATAGTTCTTTGTTATTTTTTACCATGCATTTTTTTGTATTGAACTACTTATGTTTATATCTCCTGAGGCCATATAATTTAATACTTGGTGATTTCAGATAGATTTAATTGGTGGAAAACCTTATATATTATTGCCAATGTAAGAGGAAGTCTTAGAGAAAGCCACATTGAGTTTAGAAATTATCATGCCATGGTGTTTAGCAATGTCTACTATAATAGTCTGCCTTTTTCTTCCAGATTATTTTCCCCAAAATAAAATGTAAGTGAATTCCATGAAGGAAAAGTGCTTTGTGCCACATACCTAGAACAATGCCTACCACACAGCACATAGACAGTAAATTCTTTCTGAATGAATGACCAGTTCATTTAGTTAAAAGCTATCTGTACAGTTTGGATGATCTTCCTTCTCTTGAAAGTACCATCAGTTGATCATTGTAGTGAGATGATAGTTATAGCTGGTTAAATTTGTATAACACTTTAAAATTATCAATGCTATTTGCAATTCTCAAAGTGCTACATTCATTTGAGACTTGCAGAAATCTCATGAAGCAAAAAGAGTCTTCACGTCTTAACTATATAGTGGTGCAAACCCTCAGATAAAATGAGGGACTTACACTCAGCATGTGTCTGAACTCAAATCCATGTTCTTTTGATTGTATCATGTTTAGGTGCTAGAGAACATCATGACATTAGCTTCCAGAAGGAATTCATGATCTCCCATGAGGGATTAATAAACCCCATCATGTCTGAGTGGTGTCTGACTGGGGGAGGTAAACAGAGGAAGGTATCTGCCACCTGAGAGAGGTGAAGCCCTAGCAGAATGTTGAAGAATTAACAAAGCAGGAGTGGGGAGGGGGCGAAGGGAGTTCCAAGCACAGAACTATAACTTGTACTCCCTCTTCCACCATTCTCCATAACCTACCCTGCTTTTTTCTCTTAGAAGCTCCTATCACTTACCTGATATTACAGTATATACTCATGTATTTGTTGACCACCTCACCCACTAGAATGCAAAAAGGCAGGGACTCAGTGTAACTCATTAACCACTACCTCCTCAACTCTTAGAAGAGACTCCAGCACATTCTAGGCACTTAGGACATATCTGTGGGCTGAATGAACGCTGAAGGAACCACATGTACAGATGCAGGATATATGACACAGCAATGGTCCTTTTGGAGAACTGCAAGCCATTCTACCTCCCTAATAGGTTGAACTATATGAGATGCTGCCTCTTGATTGCTTTTGTTTATTTCTATGGAGATTTTGTATACTTCATCTTGATAGAATGTGGAGAAGAAATCAGGAAGGGAAGAGCTCTTGAGATTGGAAACAGAGGAATTGATCAAATTTGGGATAAACTTACTTAGTGTATTAAAATATTTGGATAGGTCTTATAAAAATCAGCAGTCATTGATAGGTTTTAAGTAGGGGATTAACATGACCAGATAGATCCCTTTGATAATTTGCAGCAGGTGGATTCAAAGGGAGAAGAATGGAAGCTGAAAGACAGCATAGAAGTCATTGCATCATCAGGCAAGAGGAAAAAGAGGAAAGTAAGTGCCAGGACCCGCTGGTTGGTAGAGGCCCTGACTCAGCCCCACTCAGGCTCAGCTTTCTCTGCTCAGTCTCTCAGAATTCCTTCTATATGACAGGACCTGTCTGGTTTCCTGGATAGATACCAGCTCTCTTTTTTCACCTTTTTCTCAAGCATGGAAGAGCCCCAAATACATTCCTTTTCTCACAGCTGAGACAGATTGGATTTACTTGAAATTGAAGAGACGTGAAATGGAAGGGAATAGACAAAAACACTCGAGTGCAGGTTCCAATCTGACTGAAGCCGGTTCACTCACCACAAGTTCTCTGAGACCCCGCCTCCTACCCTTTAGAATTCTTAAGTTATTTCCTCAACCTCTCTCTTTTTAATCTTTGTCTAAATTAAGTTTTTTTTTAAAAAAAAGCTTTAATTTCATACAAAACAGTATAAATCAGGCTTTATTTTTCTTGAACTCGATGCTACTTTGTAGGAAAACAATTGTTGGCATCTAATTTTTACCAGAAACAATGCTCAAAAACCATCCATGCTATCACCAATAATATTTTTTGCAACATCTGTCATCTGACTGGTTGATCGTATACTTTTTTGTACAAATTAAGACACTTTAAAGAGTAAAATGATGCACTGTTTATAATTAGCTGGGACAACAAGCATAGACCAGGACTTTCCCAGGGAAATCAGACAGGTCACCCCAGATATAACTGAAAACTCAAAATATAGGCAGCCATTGTATTCCTCTCTCTAGGGGTAGATTCTGCAGCTAGTTTGTCTGCGATACTTCAGCAGGAGAGTGTAGTCTGTAACTCTAAGTGTTCTTTAATACGATTGGTTATATCTGCTTTAAAATTCCCATGCTAAAATGATCAGTGCTCTGTTCCTTACGGCTTTCAAATTTCCTCTTTTTGTCTTCTCAATGTCTTAAGAATCTTATGAGGTAAACAAGGGCCAGAGTTGACATGCGCATTTTATAGATAAGGAAATTGGATCTCAGAGATATGAGATCAAGAAAGCAATGATATAAAGTAGACGAGTCACAAGACATGTCTTTGCGCACTGGCCCGTCATCACTTTGTTACACAGTGCTGCCCAAAGTGTGGGCCACAGATGCTTTAACTTGTAAGCAATCAGAGTCGACCTATAGAAACTTCCATAGGAATTCAGTACAATTATTTCATGTCTGTTGAAGCTAATAAAAAAAAATCAAGGTCACACTTTACAAGCCTTTCTTATCCTTTAATTTCATTTTTTAAGTAATTCATGTTTAGTTTATTTTATAAAAGCATCACTCCATGGCAAATCGAAAATTTTAAATATAAATTCTTTACTATAGCTCTTTTGAGAAATACTGGGCTCCAGGAGATCAGGCAATTACTTCAGCACTCTGAGTTTTAGCTTCCTCACATTTGAAAACTGAAAACAATATATCATTCCACCTCACAGGGTTCAGTAAAAAAATAATAAAGTAATAACTAACATTTGTATAGGTCTTGAGAATAGTGATTTCAAAAATATGCTCAGTAGCAGGCCCCAAGAATTGACAGGACTTAAGCTAGTAGAGGATGGGGCTTGGTGAGTGAGGTCAGCCCCACCACCCAGTTCTACTCCTCACTCCCTGTTCGAGCTAAGTGGGTTTTCTTTCTCCTCTTTTAAATATTAGGGTTCTGCTTTAAGATTACCATTAAGTTATAATAACGTACATCTGAAATTTACACAATGTTATAAGCCAATATGGCCTCAAAAAATAACTGAAAAAAAAGATTGCTTTTAAGGAAACATGACTATTAAAAAAGTTCCAACTTGTCTCAAGAGTGTACAAAGTGTTTTTATACCCATTATCTCATTTAATCCTCACAACAGCCACATGATGTCAGGATTATTATTTTATAAATGAAAGAAAAAATGACAAGCTTGCACGGTGGTCAGGATCTCAGCTGGTAAATGATGGAGCCCGACAGAAGCCCAGACCTTAGGACTCCATGCCAAGGTCTCTTCCCAGCAGTCTGGCATGTATAAAAAGAAGCCTACAGTTTCTGGTGCATTTTCTCTTTCCTTCTCTTTCTACTTTTGTTTGCAAAGTCTTGGCTCATGAAAAGAACCCTCAAAAAAAAAACGGGTTCAAAGATTACCAAAAGTTTATGTTGTGGTCAGAAAAATCAAATTTATACTTCCTAAACAATAAGCTCAGAAACTTCTCCTGTCTGAGTTTTAGCTCTGTGTGTGTGTTTGTTTGTGTTATGGGGTGAATTGTGTCCTTCAAAAATTCATATATTCAAGTCCTAAGCTCCAGGAACTCAGAATGTAACTGTATTTGAAAAGAGGGTCTTTAAAGAGATAATTAAAATAAAACAAGGTCATTAGGTTGGGCCTTAATCCAATATAACTGATGTCCTTACAAGAAGAGGAAATTGGGACATAGACACCAACAGAGAGAAAATGATGTAAAGACACAGAGATGGCCATCTACAAGCCAAGGAGAGTGACCTAGAACAGATCATTCCTTCACAGCCCTCAGAAGGAAACAACCCTGCCAACACCATGATCTCGGATTTCTAGCCTCCAGAACTGTGAGGAAATTTCTTTGTTTAAGCCGCCTCGTCTGTGATATCTTGCTATGGCAGCCCTACCAAACTAATACAGTGAGTGCATGATATTTATCACAGCAGTATATGGAATCACTTAAGCTACTTTTTCATGTGTCAGATAACAAAAGCAAATCGTGTTATTGTCCATCCTATATATTTGGGAAATATTCTATTCACATTTCAAGGCAAGTGAGTCACAATTTTGAGTTGCTTCCTTTTTTTTCTTTTTAAATTCTGCATTTTCAGAGGAGTGCTGAACTCCATACATATTAAGTATTTCATTAACAGGAACTGAAATTTTCTTTGTGTCTAGCAAGCCAAATGTCTATGGAGGCAGTGTGCTTGCCACCTGTGAGGCCATTAGGAAGGCATTTGTCCTCCCTGGAACTTAATTTTTCATCTACAAAAGAGAGTGTTAGAGAGGATGATCTCTAAGTCAATGTGTTATGGTTTTAAGAGCACTGAACGTGGAGCAAAAAAATCCGAATCCAAGTCCTGTCTCCCTATGTGACATCAGGCAGGTCCCTTAGCAACTCTGAGCTTTTATTTACTTTTTGTAAAATGTGGATAATATGTTTAAATCACAATGTAGCTATGAGGACATTGTGAGATAATGAATGTGAAAATACCTGGCACATTGAAAAATCCAAGTAAAAGCTGGTTTTCTTTTCACTTCAGCTCTGAAATGGCTAGGCCTGTAAGCATTTTGATTGGATCAGATAGTATCTCAAAACAATTTGAACTAACTTCTAAAGGGCAAACAAAATTGCATATATATAGAAAAATCACTTCAGTCATCCTGCATTTACATTTCTCCCCAAGATATTTTAAAAGGCAAGAATGATGTATTCCGGACATCATTGTGACGTGCCAGAACATGACGTCAGTTAGTATTGAAATTGTTCATCATCTCTTCTAATATCCCTCTTGTTGGCTGGGATGTCTTGGATATGTCAGAATTGATTTTGCGAAATCTAACTTGCTAGCAATGAGCATCTCCTAATTCTTCGCCAATAACAATTCACTCTTATGAAGAAGTTTAAAGTGTTTCTTTGGTTGATTACAATATATACTCGAAGACTGTCTGTAAATTTTCTGTTACTAGATGTGAAGGCAGATACCTTTAATTTCAGATGGGTTGGAATGAAAGTAATGCAGATTCTCAGTGAAATGATAAATATCCAAGTAGATTCTTAATACTGCCAAGCCTTTGGGACTGTCTGGTGGAGTTTAAAGAGTGGATTTGCAGAGACCGCAGTTCTCCAGAACAGATGGATCCCTGGAGCAGAGATGGAGGTGGAGTTAGTTAGCATCTCAGAAAGAGTGAGAAATTATTGAATAATCCATGCATTCACTCAACTGATACTTATTAAGAATCTGTTAGATGCCCATCACTGTGCTCCTAAGAGGGGGAGAAAACAACTTAGCCTTTCCTCTTGATCAAATTCAGTAAACATCTTGATGGCCTAGTGTGTAATCTGCTAGAAATAAAAATGAATATAAGAGGGGTTCTTCCCTTTAGGGAGGCATAGAAGAGATGTATAAAAAGTCACTATTACACACACAATGGTCAGTAGCAAAATAGATATGAAACTAGTTCTTTATTACTAGCAAAGTTGGCAACTGACAGCTCCTTACAGAACCCTACTGAAGGCTGTTTAGGAGCCTGGGGCTGAAGCAAAGGCTAAAGCCAGACCTCTGATCACCCAGCCCCCATGAGATCTAAACCTTGGGATCTTACCACTTTTGGCCTACAGCAAAGGGAGAAGAATTTGTGGAAGCTCCAGACTCCATTTACTCAGTGTCAGAGAAGCAGAGAGAGAGTGAAAGTGAGACAGATAGAGAAACAGAGTAAAAGAGAGTGACAGAGAAATTTGAGAGGAAGCCCAAAAAAGTTTTTGCTAATTTCACCAATCAGATTAATGACTTCTGCTCCTTTATCTGAGGATTAAAAGAGAAGACCAGTGACAAGAAGAAAAGTGGAAGCTTTTGCTTCCCTTGGGTGTTAGAGGAAAGAAGATAGGAGATAGGGAAATGAGTTAGAAAGTTAGTGTAGTTGGTGGGGTGTAGGGGCCTCCAAAGGATGGTGATGGTGTAACTGATGAGGGGACGTCTGAGAGAGAGAATGTGAGAGAAAAATCAAAATCTGGAGCCTCTGAACAACAGTGGAACCTCAAAAAGAAGCCACATTTTTTAAGCCTAGTTGATTGAGGCAATGACTATTAATTTACTCAGGAAACATTTTTAAGCACCTGTTACATATATTCACTACATTAGACTTGCTGACTCAGAGACAGACACGATCTCTAAGTTCAAAAAACTTACACTTTCAAGCCAAGCTGTACCCATAAACACTCAACTGGAAGTCAACATGGTAACTGTTATAAAGGGTGGACAGGCCAGGAACCAAGCAAATGCAGAAGGAATAACTTTCTGTAATCCAGGATACGAAGGATATAGAGGAACACTCCACAAAGAGAGAACATGTGAACTGAGTTTTTGAAGCAAGAGAAAGGGCTGACTGAGCAAGCTGACTAAGCAGAGGCAGAGAGATTGACTTGGCCAAAGGAAAGGAAGCATGGCACATGATGGGACACATCGTTTCTTAAGAACCATTTCTTTATATGTCTATTGAGCTCCCACCATAGCTGGGGATACAAGAGTACTTAACAGAGAAAAGTCTCTGTGCTTAAGAAGATTCCATTGTGGTTATGGAGGAAGGTGAGTTCAGACAATAAATAAATAAATAAATGATTAAGAGATTTTCAGAAATCAACACATGCAACCTAGAAAATAAAATGCGCTAATGGGACAGTTCCAGGAGACCTATTTAATTTGGGGAGAGGGTCGGGGAACGTGTCTTTTGGTAATGAAAATTGAACCCAAATGTTAAGAAGGATTCTCGCAAGTGGAGACAAAGGGATGGAACACTCTAGGATGTAACAAGAACAAGTGCTCAGAAACCGGAATCAACTTGGAAGATTCAGGAAATAGGTCAAAGGTCCACCTCGGCTTGTGAGTAGAGTGCAGCATGGAGGAGAGACAATCAGAGAAACAGGAAGAGGCCAGGCTGTGTAAGACCAACAAATGTTTGACTTGGAGGAGGCATAGGGTGAAGAAGCTGAAGTAGTAGTCAGCAGGGCAGGTCATAAAGGGCGAAAGATGCCCCACCATGGAATTAGGACTTTCACTCATTATCTTAGTCCATTTGGGCTGCTATAACAAAATACAATGGACTAAGGGGCTTATAAGCAACCAAAAATTTTTTTCACAGTTTTGTAGGCTAGAAAGTCTAAGATCCAGGGGTCAGCAGAATCAGTGTTTGGTGAGAGCCCCCTTCCTCAGAGACAGCCATCTTCTCACTATAACCTCATATGGCAGAAGGGGTTAGGGATCTCTCTAGGGTCTCTTCTCCAAGGGCACTAAGCTCATTGTGAGGGATCTGCTCTTATGACCTAATCACCTCCCAAAGGCCCCGCCTCCTGATGCCATCACTTCGGGGTTTAGAATTTCAACACATACATTTGAGGAGGACATAAACAGTCAGTCCATTGCACTCACCATAATTGGAAATGAGCGAAAAGGAACAAGATTAGGATAAAGTTCTAAGTTAAGCTTTGTTAACCAGCTGAGCAGATGAAGCACTCTCACCCGGACACCATCCAGCCTCTCAATATCTTAAGAATGATCTATAGGAGATGTGCACAGCAGACAAGATTTGGAATTAAGTATCAATAAGCTGTCTATGTGAGCCTGGAATCCAGGCCCCCAGTCATTCAGAAAGAGGCAAATTCACAAGCTTGTTTGCTTTCTTTTCCCTCCTTTCACAAGCCCCTTGGACACAGAATGTCCTCTGTGAACTAGCCAGGAGAAAGAAACCCGGCTTTACAGTGCATGTAATCTGGAAAGCAAGGAAAGAAACATTTAAGCTGTTATTCAAACAAGTTTCATTCCAATTACTACTTTCCTCTCTGTCAAAAACAATTATTCTCACTTTTGACATGGCCATTGCTTGCTGAGGTGCTTGAGGGATCTGCCTCCATATCTTTCTCCTGCTGTTTTCTCTTTTCGTTGCTTTTGGTTGCGGGTTGTTCTATAGTGTTGTTGTTGATTTTCCCACTGCACCCAGCGCCACAGAGTTGCTTTTACATGGCCATAAAATAAAATGAATGTACACAGGAAAGGGAGCCTTGCTCCAAGTCAAGTACTGGACAGCTTAGCTTAATATGCACTCCGCTTCACAAGCTGAGACCTGTTTACACTCATTGCTTAAAGACTCAGTGACCGTTTGCTTTGTGACATCCCCTATGCCAGCACGGGGCCCCAGCCAGACAAGGAGTGACAGGCCAGGTCATTTTTGCCTTGTGACCCCAGGAGAAATGCTAGTCCTCAAACGACTTTGATGGGCTAATTGCAGAAGCACACTGAGTTAATCACACCACAGTTGGGCGCCTGTCAGCACCTCCATGACTCTATCAGCTGGGGCTGTTGAGTCTTCATGACACAGAGAAAAGGGAAGTGAAGGGAGAGAGCTTAAGCATTTCCTAATACTTCTATGGCTATTAGGTTGAATGTGACCAATGTTCATGCAGTCCAATTGGGTCCCTTTTTGTTCTGTCATCTTCAGTTGTCTTGTGTTACTCTTTGCCCTATCTTCTGAAAGTTGGGCATGAATTTCAAAATGATGGCCAGCATACATGTTTTCAGTAATTAAAATTTTTAAAAATGTATTCAGCTGCAGTTTAAAAAGTATTTCTTAAATCATGTAATCTTTCCTTTCCCTACCCACATGGACTCCCAGAAATCTAATTAAAACTCAGTGGGTCAGTAGCAGGGAAGATGTGAGAAGGGTCAAGGGTATCCATACTTGGTTTTCATGTTACAATCAAATTGAATTTATTGTCCTCTGCTTATTTCTTGCTTTTCATATATTCAAGCCTTTGCTCATAACGTTCTTACGTACGTGTCTTAGTCAGTTCTAGCTACCATAACAAATAATTATAGACTTGGTGTCCTAAACAACAAACATTTATTTCTCACAGTTCTGGAGGCTGGAAAGTCCAAGATCAGGGTGCCAGCAGACTCAGTGTCTGATGAGAGCTCTCTTCCTGGTTTGCAGATAGTCACTTGCTTCCTGTATTCTTACATGGCTCAAAGAGAGATCATCTCTCTTGTGTCTCTTCTTATAAGGCCGCTGATCCAATTCATGAGGGCTCCAACCTCATGACCTAATTACCTCCTAACATTTTTACCTCCAAATCCCATCACACTGGGGATTAGGGCTTGACCATATAAATTTTGAGAGGACGTACTTAGTCCATAGCAGAGGAATTAAAAGAGATGTCTGATGTCCACAGTTTAGTTAAGATTTATTGTTCTCCAAAGGTTACTTCCTATACATACACACAGGCACACACTCACACACACACACTCACACACACACACTCACACACACACATATGTATCTCCATATACATATATGTTTTTTATTGATTGATTTTTATTAAATGGCCATAGTTGCCTATGAGTTATGGTGGTATTGGTAAATTGAGATTTGTGGAAAACTGAGTATTTATCCCATATCAACATCAATATTTTACTATATTAAATAAGCTATTTTCTGAAACTCTTTACCTGCCAGATTTGTTTGTACGTCCGTGGGTTGACAGTATTTTAAACACACACCAGAAATATCATTGCTGTACCCCACACTTATTTTTCAGTTCTTCCAAAAGAATATTTGAGACTCACAGTAACTCAAGGAGGGAACAAGTAGAGATCTTTTCCTGTTTGTTTTATACACAAAGAAAGAAATTAACTTAAAGATAAAGTGATTTGGGGTCTTTTGAGCAGTGATGTTGACTGTCTTACTCACCTCTCATCTCATCCTTCTATTACTTAGTATATAATAACTGCTTAATCATTACTTAATGAACAATTAAATTATCAATCAACCAATTAATTAATTGTGGAAGACATACCATCCTTTATCGTCAGAATTGCTCCTACATTTTTATCTTCCAAACTTACAACCCTGTGATGAGTGTACATAGGTACATCCAATAATATGTTCCTTTAGGCATAAGCAGACTCTGCATAAGTATTATCATTTAAAGATTTTGGGAAAAAATTTAAAAAGCATCAGAATTATTATCGTTAGGAAAATAAGAACTTTCTTTGGTGTTCTTAAAATTATCACATGGTTTTGAGTTGTTTATAAGTTACATATGGGAGTAAGGGAAGGGGTCCCCAAAATTGTTTTGGTGCTTGTGGACCCTAAAGTTTTTATTCTGGCCCTCTCTCTATGTTCTTCCTTTATTAGCTCCTACTTCCTTTACCCTCTGAATGTTTGGGATCTTTTTTCTGCCTCTGAATGTTTGGGATCTTTTTTCTGCCAAATCACTTAATCTGGATTCTTGTGATGCCTGCTAAGAGCAGCTTTCACAGCCTAAAAACATCTCTGTGCAAGCACCACCACTAGCTACCTGAGATACACACTGAGAAACCCAGAAGCTAAATTAGTCTGGTCCCAAGTAAGAGGCAGACTTCCACCCCAGAGGTGTTTATTTTTCCTTTAATCAATTAGTGAAGCAATACAGACGTACAGAAATGCTGAGGGCCCTCTCCCAAGCACCAGCAGAGTGAGGTTAGAAAAGCCAGGAGGATCCCCTGGTGAGTCCCGGCAAAGTTCAAGACAGCCCTGGGCTTTCTCAGCTCTGAGCGCAACACTTAACAGTTCACCATGAGGCTTTCCCGGTGAACTCTGTCCCATTGATATTGGACATTACAGGAAAAGATAATAATCAGTCTTACTGGCCCCTGTGGCCTGGAAAAGATGGATAAGCATGTGACCTGCTGTCTACCCAAGGTTTCAAGGACAATGAGCCTCAGCGCTAGGTAGTCTTAGAATAGACTCACAGAATCGAAGAGGTAGAATATAATGAACCATCTTTATGTTCCCTATCGCTGGTGGTTTTCCATCCATTGTTGAATGACTCCTGTAATGGGACCTTACCACTTTCTATGACTGCCACTTCACTTCTTTAATAATTTTAATTGCTAGACATATCTACTGAAATATAACCCCAAGTGACCTCACATTGCTCATTGCTTTGCACTGTGGAGGCAAAACAGATGGGAACTTAGCCTACTTTCCATAAAATGTCTTCAACTATTTGAAGATAGGAGTTTCACAGTCATAATCCTACTCCTCTCTGAGCTAAATAACTCCATTCCTTACCTGCTCCAGCCTGGTTTCCACCCTTGACTCAATTCTCATCCAAACAAAGATGGTACTCAAACTTTGTTTCCTGTTTAAGCATCAAATGACCATACGCAGCTTCACAAAAAAACAACCCCAGGGGTCTCAAACTCAATAATTGCAAACTGAAATATAACTGCCTTCCTTACCAAAATGAGTTCCTCCTCTTCTGCGTTCTTGCTCTCCTCCTCCTGCATTCCCCAACTTAATAAACGGCTCTACCATCTATCTCCTAGAGGATACAGTGAAAAAACCTAGAAGTCATCCTTGACCTAAGTCATTTATCCACAAGTTTCCAAATAAGGAAGCAAAAGTGGTATTAAAATACAAGACTCCTGATTCCAAACCAAACGGCTTTTCTTTGCATGTTTATTTGTGTATATTTATCTTTGTATATTTACTCAGGTAAATATATGTGAATACAACTTTCCAAGGACTTTTAAAGAACATTTACTATTAATTGATGAGATTAATTTCAGTGAGAGATACAATGTAGACTTTCATTCCATTCCTTTTCCTATCATCTTCACATAAATATAGAGCTTTGATACATTCTACAATTGGTTGTGAAGTCTATTTCTGTCAGGCAGTGGTGAGGCAACAAGGCAAAGTTCACAGCTGAGGCCAGGCACACTTTGCCAACAGTTAGCTTAAACAAGGAGAACTTTGACACTTGCAATAAGGGGAAACCTTTCCATGAATCGCTGCTTTATTGAAAACTTGCCCAGCACATGCCGTTTAAGTGGAAAAGGAATTTCTGCTGCTGTTTATGGGACTATGGGGGTCAGATGTCAACCAGGGCCTTCTTAAAATGGACTGAAAGAGCTTGCCTCTTCTATGTCACCCTTCATATTTTCACTTATAACAAATACGCAGGAACTAAATAATTTTGTTAAGGAAGGCGTGATGCCTTTTACAGCCTGCAAGCTGGAGGGGTTGCCATGGATGTGAACTTCAGAGTTTCCACAGCATTTCTAAATATTTGCAGAGAACCATTTCCTGCTTCAAGAATGACAAAAGTCTAACTCGGAGATTCAACATTTTAGTGCTGGTCAATTATTTCAGAAGAATTGTACTTTGTTGAAATCCACACTCAAATATGCTACAACAACATTTTGGGCTTGGCAAGCTTGCCCAATCTAGGAAGTTCAAAATAAAGCCTGAATGCTCCATCCTTAGAGCTCTTGGTGAGGGTCAGACAGTACAGTGGAGCTGTTCCATAGGACACCATTTTCTGGATGCGAGTAGTAAAAATTGGGCATAAAATCCTCTATTCAGGAGACTGCAACCTGGTATTATCCTTAAATGCACATGATTAGGTGAATGCATTCAGATAGAAAAACACTTCCTCCTCCATTTCTCAATCCAGCCTCTTAACCTTCAACTGCCTCTCAAATTATTTTATTATTCAGATTTATAAAATTGAATTTATTTGCCTCCTCTTGCTGCCAAAAGCTTGCAAATCGTTGCTAGGATCTCCTAGATATTCTGAGAATGAATCATCCAATGACTCACTTTTGCATGAAATATCAAATACATTCATTCCACAGAAAGGAAATAGTAGCCACCACTTATTAAATGTCTTCCATGTGCCATATTCTATACAAAGACATTATCTCTTTTAATTTTCATAAGAACTCTGTGAGTCAGGAATTATTTTAAATATGGAAACCTAACTGACTCTTTCCAAGTTCACCTTTTCTATGGCCCTTTCAAAAGGAAGATCTTTTATCTCACACCTCAAGTGGCTTAGGAGCAGGGCTAGCTGTCATCACAGTCTCCAGGCCACTTTCCATTCACACACACACCAAAAACAAAGGGGCTCCTAGAGCTTACAAAGGTCATGCCATCCTGTTTCATCTCCATCTTTACCAATTTGTTGCTGTCATCTGCTGACCTCCAAGTCACTTCCTCTCATTCATTTATGCCTTTAGCTATTAATTCACTCTTCCTCCATAGCTTTACTCTTGTCTTTATTTCCAGTGACATCAATATTCATTCATTCATCCAACAAATATTCATTCAGCACCTACTGATACTCATGTTCTAGTTGTTAGGGATGCAGTGTTGAGTAACACAGGAAATACCTCTACACGTAGATACTAGTGTGAGTGTGAGACAGGGACTCTATGCGGATTAATCATTCAAAACTTATTCTAACCAGTGTCAAAGATGACTATGTAATGGGGTCCCTAAAATTGTCTAATGTAGTGGCCTCGTTAGCCTCTTTATTCCTCACTTTCCTAACTTCCAATGACTTTTCTTTTCACTTGACTTTACCTACTACATTGTCATCACCAGAACATGCACCACCTTCAAAATCTCAGATTTACATATAGAATTCTCTGATCTGCATCTTCCATTCCGGGGGTCACTTGTTGTAGTGACTCTCTTATCAGTTGTTCAGTCTCACTAGACCTCCAATTGGGGTTGGGACATGTGCACAGGCCAGGACTTTGTTGATGGTGTGTGTGGCCCTGTGGGCAGTGGAGCTTGTCAGCTGCAGAAGACCTGTGCTTCTCAAACAGCCACATATGGGATCAGCTCCAACTTCCAAAGTCTGAAAAAATTGGGTGCTCCCACGCCTGAGGCCAACCCCACTCAGCTGCAATCCTGAGAGAGCTGACAACAGCCATGCAGGCCAGGGGCCTATAGCAATTGTAGGTCCCTGAGCCTAGCAACCAGCTACACTGGGGGCCTACTCATTTAACAGAAAAATTACACCAAGAATGTGCTATTAGACCTTGCAACCAACTGTGCTGGGGCTCCCCAGTCATAAAGTGACTGAAGGGTCCATGGCAGCCACATGCAGCTGAGCATTACAAGCAGCTGGCCGGGAGACAGCCTAGCCTCTCTGGGCACCTGCAGCAAGAGTAACCCTGACACAACAGAAAGACACATGTAGCCCACACAAGGGTCACTCTTGGAACATTGGAACTGGTGATGAGAGAGAAGCACACTGCTGGGCCTCATAAGGCATTTCTTACATAAGACCACCTCTCCAAGATCAAGAGATGTAGCTGACCCACCTTATACATAGATATAAACACAGAGAAAGAGGCAAAATAAGGAAGCAAAGGAACACATTCCAAGCAAGGGAACAGGACAAAACTCCAGAAAAAGAACTAAATGAAAAAGAAATAAACAATCTACCTGACAAAGAGTTCAAACAAAAAGTCACAAGGATGCTCACTGATCTTGGGAGAAGAACGGATGAACTCAGTGAGCATGTCAACAAAGAACTGGAAAATATAAAAAAGTATGAATCAAAAATTGAGAATACAATACTGGAAATGAAAAATTCCCTAGAGGGACTCAATAGCAGAGCAGATGATACAGAAGAATGGATCAGTGAGCTGGACGAAAGACTAGAGGAAATTACCCACACTGAACAGATAAAAGAAAAAAGAATTAAAAAGAGGGAGAACAGTCTAAAGGACCTCTAGGAAAACATCAAGTTCATTAACATTCGTATTATAGGTGTCCCAGAAGGAGAAGAGAGAGACAATGGTGCAGCCAATCTATTTGAAGAAATAATAGCTGAAAATTTCCTAACCTAAGGAAGGAAACAGACATCCAGGTACAGGAAGCACAGAAAGCACCAAACAAGATAAACCCAAAGAGGCCCACACCAAGACATATTATAATGAAAATGTCAAGAATTAAAGATAAAGAGAGAACCTTAAAAGCCACAAAAGAAAGGAAAGTGACATACAAAGAGAACCTCATAAGGCCATCAGTTAACTTCTCAGCAGAAACCTTACAGGCTAGAAGGGAGTGGCACAACTTATTTAAAGTGCTAAAAGGAGAAAACCTCCAGCCAAGAGTACTCTATCCAGCAAGGTTATCATTCAGACTGGAAGGAGAGCTAAAGAGTTTCCCAGACAAGCAAAAATTAAAGGAGTTTGTCACCAAGAAACCAGTTCTACAAGAAATGCTGAAGTGACTTAGTTAAGTGGGAAAGAGAAGACCACAAATGGGAATAAGCAAATTGTCAAAAACGAAAGACAATACAATCACTGGTAAAGGCAAAAAATACAGTAAAGGTATAAGATTGACCAGCTATGAAGATAATATGAAGGTCAAAAGACAAAAGTACTAAAATTACCCAATTCTATGATAAGAGGGTAATGGATACACACACACACACACACATGCACAAAGAAGTTAGATACGATATCAAAATCATAAAATGTGGGAGGAGGGGAGTAAAAGAGTAGAGCTTTTAGAAAGAGGTCAAACTAAAGAGACCATCAACTTAATATAGACTGCTATATACCTAGAATATTATATATGAACCTCATGGTAATCAAAAACCAGAAACCTATAATAAATACATTAAAAAATTAAGAGAAAGGAACCGAAACATAATACTAGAGAAAGCCTTCAAAGCACAAGGGAGAGAGCAAGAGAAGAAGAAAGGAACAGAGAAGAACTACTAAAACACCTAGAAAATAAGTAACAAAATGGCAACAAGTACATTCTTATCAATAGCTACTTTAAATATCAATGGACTAAATACTCCAATCAAAAGGTGTAGGGTTGCTGATTGGGTAAAAAAAAACTAGACCCATGTATATGCTGCATATAAGAGACAAAACTCAGACCTAAAGACAATCACAAACTGAAAGTGAAGTGATAAAAAAAGATATTCCATGCAAATGACAAGGAAAAGAAAGCTAGGGTAGCAATACTTATATCAGACAAAATAGACTTTAAAACAAAAACCATAACAATAGACAAAGAAGAGCACTACATAATGATAGAGGGAACAATCCAACAACAGGATATAACACTTATAAATATCTATGCACTCAACATAGGAGCACCTAAATATACAAAGCAATTATTAACAGACATAAAAGGAGTAATATACAGTAACACAACAATAGTAGGGGACTTTAACACTCCACTTACACCAATGGTAGTCATCCAAACAGAAGATCAATAAGGAAACATTGGCGTTAAACGACACACTGGACCAAATGGACTTAGTAGGTATATACAGAACATTCCATCCCAAAACCTCATAATACATATTCTTTTCAAATGCACATGGAAGACTCTCCAGTATTGATCACATATTAGGCCAAAAAACAAGTCTAAATTTAAGAAGATTGAAATAATACCAAGCTTCTTTTCTGAGCACAAAGATATAAAACTAGAAATCAACTGCAGGAAGAAAATCAGAAAAGCCATAAATATGCGGAGATTAAACAAAATGCTACTAAACAGCAATTAGGTCAATGAAGAAATCAAAGGAGAAATCAAAAAATACCTGAAGACAAATGAAAATGAAAATATGACATGCCAAAATTTATGGGATACAGCAAAAGCAGTTCTATGAGGGAAGCCTACCTCAACAAACAAGAAAAATGTCAAATAAACAATCTAACAATGCACCTAAAGGAACTGGAAAAAGAAGAATAAACAAAGCCCAAAATCAGTAGAAGGAAGGAAATAATAAAATCAGAGAAGAAATAAATAAAATAGAGACTAAAAAAAAAAAAAGGAAAAAAATCAATGAAACCAAGAGCTGGTTCTTTGAAAAGATAAACGAAATAGACAAACCTTTAATAGACTCACCAAGAAAAAAAGCGAGAAGTCTCAAATAAATAAAATCAGAAATGAAAAAGGAGAAATTACAAGGGACACCTCAGAAATACAAAAGATTATAAGAGAATACTATGAAAGGCATATACCAACAAATTGGGTAATCTAGAAGAAATAGATAAATTCTTAGAATGGAACAACTTTCCAAAACTGAATCAAGAAGAAATAGAGAATTTGAATAGACCAATAACCAGTGAGGAGATCAAAACAGTAATCAAACACCTCCCAAAAAATAAAAGTCCAGGACAAGACGGGCTCCTCGGTGAATTCTACCAAACATTCAAAGAAGACTTAATACCCATCCTTCTCAAACTCTTTCGAAAAATTGAAGAGGAGAGGAAGCTTCCTAACTCATTCTAGGAAGCCCACATTACCCTGATACCAAAACCAGACAAGAACAACATAAAAAGAGAAAATTAGAGGCCAATATCACTGATGAACATTGATGCAAAAATCCTCAACAAAATACTAGTAAATCAAATACAACAATACATTGAAAAGATCATAAACCATGATCAAGTGGGATTTCTGCCAGGATGCAGGGATGGGTCAACATCTGCCAATCAATCAACAGGATATACCACATTAACAAAATGAAGGATAGAAATCACATGATCATCTCAATAGATGCAGAGAAAGCATTTGACAAGACACAACATCCATTAATAATAAAAACTCTGAATAAAATAGGCATAGAAGGAAAGTACCTCAACATAATAAAGCCTATATATGACAAACCCACAGCTAATATCATTCTGAATGGAGAAAAGGTGGAAGCTATCTCTCTTAGAACAGGAACCAGACAAGGATGCCCACTGTCACCACTTTTATTTCACATAGTATTGGAAGTCCTAGCCAGAGCAATCTGGCAAGACAAAGAAATAAAAGGGGCCCAAATTGGAAAGTAAGAAGTGAAACTGTCACTATTTGCAGATGACATGGTTTTATATATAGAAAACCCTAGAGAATCTGCCAAAAAACTCGTTGAAATAATAAATGAATACACTAAAGTTACAGGATACGAAATCAACATACAAAAATCAATTGCATTTCTAGACACTAACAATGAAGTAGCAGAAATAGAAATTACGACTACAACCCTATTTATAATTGAAATAAAAAGAATAAAATACCTAGGAATAAACTTGACCAAAGAGGTGAAAGATCGGCACACTGAAAAGCATAAAACACTGTTGAAAGAAATTGAAGAAGCCACAAAGAACTGGAAAAACATTCCATGCTCTGGGATTGGAAGAATTAACGCAGTTAAAATGTCCATGCTTCCCAAAGCAATCTACAGATTTAATGCAATCTCTGTCAAAGCTCTGGCAGTATTTTTCACAGAAATAGAACAAAGAATCCTAAAATTTATATGTAACGATGAAACTCACTGAATAGCCAAAGGAACCCCGAGCAAAAAGAACAAAGCTGGAGGTATCACACTCCCTAATTTCAATATATACAACAAAACTATAGTAACCAAAACAGCACAGTACTGGCACAAAAACAGACACAAAGATCAATGGAACAGAATCGAGAGCCCAGAAATAAACCCACACATCTATGCACAGCTAATTTTCAACAAGGGAGCCAAGAACATACAATGGAGAAAGGAAAGTCTCTTCAATAATTGGTGTTGGAAAAACTGGACAGCCACAGTAAAAAGAATGAAAGTAGACCATTATCTTACACCATGCACAAAAATTAACTCAAAATGGATTAAAGACTTGAATGTAAGAACTGAAAGCATGAAACTCTAGAGGAAAACATAGGCAGTATGCTCTTCGACATTGGTCTTAGCAGCATATTTTCTTTTTTTTTTTATTTTTGAGGAAGATTAGCCCTGAGCTAACTACTGCCAATCCTCCTCTTTTTTCTGAGGAAGACTGGCCCTGAACTAACATCCGTGCCCATCTTCCTCTACTTTATATGTGGAACGCCTACCACAGCATGGCTTTTGCCAAGCGGTCCCATGTCCGCATCCGGGATCCGAACCAGCAAACCCCAGGCCGCTGAGAAGTGGAACGTGTGAACTTAACCGCTGAACCACTAGGCCAGCCCCAATATTTTCTAGTACCATGTTTGATCAGGCAAGGGAAAGAATAGAAAAAATAAACAAATGCGACTACATCAAACTAAAAATCTTCTGCACAGCAAAGGAAACCTTCAGCAAAACAAAAAGACAACCTAACAACTGAGAGAAGATATTTGCAAACCATATATCTGATAAGGGGTTAAAATCCAAATATATAAAGAACGCATACATCTCAACAACAAAAAAGTTAACCACCCAATCAAAAAATAGGCAAAAGATCTGAAAAGACATTTCTCCAAAGATGATATACAGATGGCCAACAGGCATATGAAAGGATGTTCAACATTATTAACTATCAGGGAAATGCAAATCAAAACTACAATGAGATATTACCTCACTCTCATCAGAATTGCTATAATTAACAAGACAGGAAACAACAAGTGTTGGAGAGGATGTGGAGTGAAGGGAATTCTCATACATTGCTGGTGGGAGTGCAAACTGGTACCGCCACTATGGAAAACAGTATGGAGATTGCTCAAAAAGTTAAGAATAGAACTACCACACAATCCAGCTATTCCACTGCTGAGTATCTATCCAAAGAAGATGAAAACACAAATGTGTAAAGATACATGCATCCCTATGTTCATTGCAGCGTTATTCACAATAGCCAAGACTTGGAAGGAACCTGAGTGCCCATCAAGGAATGAATGGATAAAGAAGATGTGGTATTCATAAACAACGGAATACTACTAAGCCATAAAGAAATTATGAAATCTGGCCATTTGTGACAACATGACTGGACCTTGAGGGTATTCTGCTAAGTGAAATAAGTCAGAGGGAGAAACTCAAATACCATATGATCTCACTCACAAGCAGAAGATAAAAACAACAAAAAACAATGACATAGAGACAGAGATTGGATTGGTGGTTACCAGAGGGGAAGGGGGAAGGGAGGAGGGTGAAAGGGGTGACTAGGCATGTGTGTGTGGTGATGGACTGCAATTAGTCTTTGGGTGGTGAACATGATGTAATCTACACAGGAATCAAAATATAATGATGTCCACCTGAAATTTATATAGTGTTATAAACCAATGTTACCACAATTAAAAAAAAAAAAGAATGAACACTTGGTCATAGAGTTGACATGTCAAGTAAGCTACCCAAAAGGCATTAGCAAGACTTTTATTACATGATCATGATCTTTGCCAAAGAATGTCCAAAATTTAAGCAAAGTAGCCAGAAGGAAACAGTCTTGTGGTTAGCATTAAAGTTTAAACAGAAATAAATTATATGCCATTAACGAAGTTCCAGCTCTACCCCTCCAACAAGCTGGGCATTAGCTTAGCCTCTCTGCGTCTTCATTTCCAAGTCTACATAATATCTTAAAAAGCCTGGGCTCTGCAATCAAACTGTCAGAGATTGCGTCTTGGATCCACTGCCAACCCGCTATACAACTTGACTTAGTAAACTCTCTAAGCCTCCGTTTTCTTATATATAAAATAAGGTTAGCAATACATACAGTGGTTGAGAAGATTACATGAGATGATGTTTATAAAAGGCTTCACTCAGTAGCAGGCACATTCAAAGTCCTCAGTAGCTGTTTTGGCTCTCTTCATTATCTATATCCATCATGGCAGCCATTTGAAACCTGGGGGCTGCTTCTCATTTACCTTTATAACACCAGATCACAACATATCCAATACACAGTGCATGTTCAATGGGCATTTGTTGACTCGCATTCTTGTTGATCACAGAGAAGTGAGTTAAGACTTCAGCTTTCATCTAAGGCTTATTTGGAAAACCCTTTGGAGTAATTGGTCCTGTGCTATTGGTAAAACATGGCTCCTTAGGTAGTAAGAGAGGAAAAGTCTATATTTTAAAAGGTTTCATGGACTGCCAAGAACTGTTATAAAACAATATTTTGATGAGTTATACAGTAAATGAATCAGAAACATATGAGCTTAATTTCCCTGAAAATACATGTGGGTTTAAAAATGAAAGGAAAGGAATCTTGGCACACTTTGCTATGCCAAACCCAAAATGTTAGAAAAATATTTTAAGATTTTAGGATGTACAAATCCTAAATGCAGCTCAATTTGCTCATCCTTCAGTGGCCTGCTCCCAGTGTACCTGTTGAGTCTGCTGCCATAGTCATAACGAGGAAAACCTAAAAAAGAAAAGAAAATCATATTGGCATAAGACAGAGCCAGAGGTTCTAAGTTAGGTCTGGCTCTTCTACTGGCTGGCTGTGGGACTCTAGATTAATCACTTAGCCTTCCTGAACCTTGGCTCAGAAAAACAGTCCATGACTTGCAGACCTCACAGGGTTGTTAGCAGCTGTTAGAACGGAAGTTCAGGAAGCAGTGTTAAGCCCAGGATGACAGGGACCAAACCAAAAAATGAGATGGTGCCCTCAGGGTGGGACAAGTGTCCAGAATGGCCCAGATCTATGCGTCAGAGAGAAACAGGTATGCACAAGATGAGCACATAGCCAGCTTCAGGGAAATCTTCAGCAAAAGTTAAACAAGGCATCCACAGTGGATTATCTGAAGTACACTTGCCCATTAGTATTCTTAATCCCCTTGTATCTCCTGCCATCTACCACACCTGCAGAGCAAACCCCCACTATCCCGGTGGTTGGACACCTCAGATGGATGGTCTCCAACCTCAGCTGGACCCTCAGGAATCTTTTTCAACTCTTCTGTTTCCCCACTCTTTTCTATTATGCTAACACTAACCCCATCGATGAACTGAAACACTTCCACTAAAACCACTATCCTCTTACTTGCAGCAACAAGCATTAGCTAATCAACATTATTTTCACATCTATATTTATTTTTGTCCACACCCACCTGCATTAGTTAACTATTGCTGTGCAATAAATTATCCCCAAACTTAGCAGCTTAAAATGACATGTATTATCCCACAGAGTTGCAGAGGGTCAGGAATTCACAAGTGTCTTAACTGGGTGGTACTGGCTCAGGATCTGTCACAATGTTGCAGTCATGCTGTCAGCTGGGACTGCAGTCAGGTGAAGTCTGGGGTGGAATCTATTTCTAAGCTCTCTCACATAGTTGTTGGCAAGTCTCAGTTTTTTGTTGGGCCGGAGGCCTCTGTTTTTCATTGCACAGGCCTTTCCATAGGTTTCCTGAGCATTCTCAGGACATGGCAGCTGGCTTTGTCCAAATTAAGTGATCATAGAGAAAGGGTGCACACCTAGGACAGAAGCCACAGTCTTTTATAAACTAATCATGGAAGTGACACTCCATCACTTCTTCTGTATACTACTGGCCACACAAATCACCCTTGGTGTAATGTGGACAGGAACAAGACTAGGGTTCAAACATCAGGAGGTAGGGATCATGGGGTCCCCCTCAGAGGTGGCTTCCACACCATCTGTGCTCTCATTCAGATGTGTATTCCAGCCACCCTACTAATCTGAGTCTTGGCTTCTTTACTTCCTGCCTCCTCTGGGCTGTTGTTCTCTCAGTCATCCCTCACCTTTTGAAAGTACTCCCTCCCTCTCTATTGACTCTTCGTGCTCAGCCTTAGAGCGTACTTGTACTTGACCAGCCACAGGAAGATCTTATGGGGCCTCAGGAGATTACCACACCTAACGTTCCATTTTTTTAAGAGAATAGGCTTAAAACACTCTGTCACAAGTTTTAAGGCTTATGTTACCTGTTGAGGAGAAAACTTCGCCACCTTGTCTACAAGTGATTGAAACAGTAAGTAAACCATACATAGCTAAATAGGCACCACTCAAGACAGAGATCAGCCCTACCTGAAATGGTTTGATGCCAGTGGTACAATGCCACTCCAATAAGGGCTTCCATATTGAACAGCGGTAAACCTAGACAATCAAATCAACCCTTTTGCAAAAATTAAGCATTAAGTAAAAAAGAGAAACCAAATCATTTGGATGAAGAGTGTGAACCAAATAATATGAACATACTATTTCAATTCTTCATATCTCCTATATATTCCAGTCTGCAAACATGGGGCCCAGAGAATTTGCAGAGCTAAAGAGATGATATCCCTCGTTTCTCTCATATTCTTATAATTTCTTGTAATTATTACTCCATTATTAAAGGTAATATATGTAAACTGAAAATGACTGGTTTTCCCCTTCCAATAAATAAAATTAGTTCTCTAATAGCTTTCCCTATTGTAGCATTCCAACCTTTTTTCCAATATTTTTTCTTTAGTCACATGAACTAGAGAAAATTCTCTGTGTTTCTGCCTCAGAACCTAGACCACCCCCTTGCAGTCCTTCTCTATATAGAAACAGTCCATGAGCCACCAAAGTCCAAATCTTCTCTACTTACTCATGCCATATTAGATTTGTTTCTTTCTCGTTTATAATGATGTGTCGGTGAGACACAGGGTAAGTGGCATGTTACAGGAAAAAACAACCCACAGTGACTTAGCCAAATACACGTTTTAATTTTTGCACAAGAAAAGGAGCTTGGCCTCCCAGGGCTGATTGGCTGATGCAGTGGCTCTACTATTCCAACAAGGACACAGATCCTTCGGCCTTTCTGCTTAATCAGCCTTGAGAGAGGCTTTTGTCCTCATGCTTGTGGTTGCAAAAGGGCTGGAAATGGCTTCTTTACCTCCAACATTGCATCAGTGTCCCAGGAAGGAATAAGAAAGGTAAAGGGCAAAAAGCATATGCCGTCTGAGTCTGCCCCCTTTAAAGTGCTCTCCCAGAAGTTTCACATAGTGATTTTTGATTACCAAAATCATCTGGTTTCATTAACGACAACTCATTGCCATTACCACTGATTGCCAATCCCAGCCACCTGCAAAAGAGGTTGAGTTTCTTTTTTTTGAACTGGGAACATTATTTCTCTGAATAAAATCAAGACTCGGTATAGATGAAAGAGAAAATGGTTATTGAGAAATTGTCTCACAGTTTCTGTGTCAAAGAATGCAAAGCAAGACAGGCATTGTGGCGCTTTGTGCCATGTCAATTTAGCTCAGCACAAACTGAATTTCCCAGAATCTCCTTACCTGTAAGAGTCTGGGTTAGAGTGGGCCATAAAAACTATTTTGAGCTAGATTAGAAGGCAAAGGCGAAGCCGCAGCCATATTCTTTTCATGATCGGGTGGTCCTGGCAAGGCACCAGGTGCAGCTTTAGTCACATAGGTTGCACTGATCTGCTAGCTTGCCTTGCTATCGTGAGCCAGAAGCTGGGCCGTAGTTCTTTCTTCCTAACTTCATGCCCTGCTGAATTCAGTCCCAAAGCAGAACATGGAAGTAAGGGTATAAGTAAAGCATTTGACCAGCTTACAGAATTATGAGGTCAAATCCCTACACTAAAGACCACACTGTGTGTCATTCCTGGTGATTCTCTTTCGCTTATCAAGTAATGGCTGCAACTTCCTAGGAGTTTGACCATTGGCAATGTAAGCTCTTAAAGACCTGGTTCCCTTATTTGTATGACAAAGCTAATTGTATACATATCTTTCAGGGTTTTGTTGGATTTACAAATAGTATATGTAAAAAGCTCAGCACAGCATTACTAAAGAGTAGATGTTCCAACAAATGATGGTTGTTAATGCAGGGTCTCCATTACACCAATGGAGAATAAATAAAAATATCTTTTTAGTGGTATAACAGAAGGAGTCATGTCATAAATGCAGGAAACCAACAATGAATTGCTTTAGATGACAAAGGCAGATGATTGGTACTTTAAAGCAGAAATGTTCTTTCTTGCTCTCTCTGCCACCCACCACTACCACCACCATCCCAGTGTAGGAGTTTAACAAGTAAATTGCATCTTTTCCAGTGCCATTTAATTGCCTTAAAAATGCTAAAAAATATTTAAAATCAATTAATAAAGAGACAAATATCTTAGTAGAAAAATGAACAAAGAACATAAATGGAAAATTCCCAGAGGGATAAATAGTAATTCCAGAGTCACATATTAAAATATATTCACTCTGGTAAGGAAATACACAAGATGAGCCTGGAAGACCTTGCAGTCCCAGAAAGTAAGGAAATGCTCACACAAGAACAAGCAAGCAAGCAAGAAGAATAAGAAAGAAAGAGAGAGAGAAAAGAGGGAGGGAGGAAAAAAGAAAAAAAGGAACAAAGGAAGGAAGGAAAGAAAGAAGGGAGAAAGAAAAGAGCTCCCAGTGGCCAAAATTGAAACAATCTTAGCAAAAAAATAAAGCAGTATTGGATCATAACTCAAAGTATAATGTAAATATCCATGAGGTCATACTAATATAAATGAATGAATAAATGAGTAAATGTAGAACAGACAAATCTCCCATACAGAAGAATTCCAAATAATTTATGTAGGTAATTGCCCTCAAGGAGGGGAAGGATGACTTCTTACTCCTTAAGTCTTGGCTACACCTAATGACTTCCTTCCAATGAGTACAGTATGGAAAGAGAGAACAAAAGAGTAACTTTGTAACAGACAAACATGACAAACACCACTTCAGCCAGGTGATCAAGGTCAACATCAGCATATGTCATGTTGATAGCATGTACCCTGGATATAATGTGATGAAAATGGCACTTTACTTCTGTTGTCTTCCACGTAACCCTCATGTAAGCATGAGAGAAACATCAGGCAAATCCCAGTAGAGGGATATTTTGCAAATACCTGAACAGTACTCCTCAAAACTGTCAAGATCATCAAAAACAAAGTATGAGAGACTGACACAGTCAAGAGGAGGCTGTGAAAACATGACTACTAAATAAAACGCAATATCCTGCATGGGATCCTGGAAAGAAAAAGGGCACTAGGTAAAAACTAAGGAAATCTTGGGGCTGGCCCCGTGGCCGAGTGGTTAAGTTTGCGCGCTCCGCTGCAGGCGGCCCAGTGTTTCGTTGGTTCGAATCCTGGGCGCGGACATGGCACTGCTCATCAGACCACGCTGAGGCAGCGTCCCACATGCTGCAACTAGAAGGACCCACAACAAAGAATATACAACTATGTACCGGGGGGCTTTGGGGAGAAAAAGGAAAAAATAAAATCTTTAAAAAAAAAAAAAAAAAAAAAAAAAAAACTAAGGAAATCTGAATAAAGAATAGGCTTCAGTAATAATAATGCATCAACAGTGGCTGACTAATTTTAACAAATGTGCCGTATTAATGTGGTATGTTAATAATAGGGAAGACAGGTATATTGGACCTCTCTACTATCTTCACAATTTTTCTGTAAATTGTACTAAAATAAAAAAGCATGATCTAAAAAGATGTTCATTCTCATTCTAAGAAATGAATATCTTTTAAAAGGCATTATTTTTCACATATTAAACCGGCAAAGGTTTTTAAAAGTACAGAAATTCAGAGCTGACTAGAAAATTAGTACTCACATTTGGAAGTATAAATTCCTGCTTTTCTAAAGAGCAATCTATATTATCTAACTGTTAAAAGAGAAATACACTTTGATTCAGCTATCTCATTTCTAGAATTTATCCCTATGTTGCTTATCTCATAAGTAAGAAAATGTACAATGATGTTTCTTGCAGCTAAATGCTTATTAATGTGAGACTAGTTAAATAAACAGTGCAGCATCTATGCATCCAGTATCATGCAGCTGCTAAAGTTATGCACTTGGGAACTTAATGTCCATATCACAGTTTTTATTACAAATTTGCAGTATGGTCCTATTTGTGTAAATGCAATATGATCCTACACGTGTAAAGACACAAACATACATACATACACACACATCTATATACATATATAGATGTTAAACAAAATATTAGCAGTAGTTAGTGGAGAATGTGATATATAGAGTTATTATTATTGTCTTTATATTTTTATTTTGTTAATTGATTTTTATAAAGTATTAAAAATCTATTTTATATATTAAAGCCGTAAAACTTTTGTTTGTTTGTTTTTAATATTCAGACTCCTAAGGAGTATCTTACTTTGGTGAAATGGTCAGTAACCATGACCCTCCTTCTGCCTTAAATTCAATGCCCAGAGAAAGAGATTCCTGACACCAGCCCCAAAGAGTACAGCTCTTTGGATCTTAACCAGCTGGTGGGGAAAAAAAATACTTGCAATGTGAACAGAAGGAAACTGCAGTCTCAAGTGGTTAAACAACCTGACCAAGGTCACACTGTTAGTGTGAAGTCTCTTCAGGATTCATATACTGATCTGTTTTACTCCAGAACTAGGGTTACAACCACTTAACATTGTTCTGGAAACAGACAAAAATTGCTGAAACCTTGGCTCTCCCACGTCCTAGCTGTGTGGATATGGAGCCATTTAAGTAATCTCTCGGGTCTTCACTTTTATCACCTGTAAAACTGAGGTAACTATGCCCAGTCTGCAAAATCCTGCCAGGAAAAGGCAGGACTGCCAAAGAGCATGGCCCAGAATGGGTGCTTAATAAACATTTCTTGGATAGATGGATGAATGATAACAGGGACGATAAGTGGTTTGCTAAACGAAGTATGGTGACGACTTTTGTCAACATGCTAGTGGAAAAGCAGGTTCCTAATAATGAAACATCCTTTATGAGGGTTATTCCTCATAAGATATAGAACTGTATACATTTTACTCACTACTAAGTGATCCTTTTCTCTATCAGTTTGATTCCCTCAAAAATGTTCATTCTTTCTCAGATGCATACTGTAAATGCTTTAAAAAGTAGTTTATTTTTTTCTTGGATGAAAAAATACTACTTCTTCTATTTGCCAAAATAATGAATATATTTTAGGGGTAGTTAAAATGAACTTTTTAAATTGTATTAAAAGTATTTTAATTATTTCATAACTCAAATATAATGCATTAACAATATGATGTGTTGACATTAAGAGTCTGTCAATATAATATCTAGAAAGATACCAAAATCTAATCTAAAGTATCTAGAAAACATAGAAAAATTTGAAAGCAAAACTACAACCCAAACACTGAAGACTCTCACCAGCTGATTGAAATTGAAACATATTAAGAAAACAACTAAGAATCAGAATTGTTTTCCCCTTTTTATGCCAGTACCTGTCAATTACATGGATGCAGCATAAACAAACATATAAAAGGTTGATCTTCACCAATTTCAAGAAATAAGAATGTAATTTTTAATTCAATAATTGCCTCTAAAGATATATTTCTTAAAAATAAATAAAATTCTGTTTTGAAAAGGAACACAAAGCTGAGAAACGAGAAAATGAATTAAAATTCCTTAGCGTTTAAACTTTCTTGAGTGAAAAATTTCCACACGCCTGATAGGGATGAGCTGGACTTTACAGTGGGAACCAGGGCTGTGGGTTTATCTGCACTACGATGGTTAAAATCCAAGACCTCTATGACCTGTTCAGTGGTAGGTTTACATTGAAACTGTTATAAATTATTACAGAGGTGAAGCCAAGCCAAACAGTCCAACATAAATATATCTGCAGACACACTGGCTACTATATATTCTAAACACTGTCGGTAAATGAATAAACAGAGCTTTCTAAATCATTTAAGAAAATATATTTATTCATAAAATCAATAATTTTTACTTTTTAGTGTGAGCCCCTCCATAAAAAAGAAGACCTATTATGTCTAATATTTTGGAATCTCATGGATTCTCAGGCAGCTCCCTTCCTGCGATAATAGCCAGAACTTCGTATTTCTCTGAGTGACGTGTGAATGTTCTTCAGTTTGGATACTTGCCTAATCTCTACCTGCTGAAATTGTTCCACTGCATTACGCAAATTAAATATTTGAGCACCACAATTTCACAGACTGACTCTGCATCTGTATAAAGGGACAAAGAAGTATAACATGACAGTCTGATTTTCCTAGGGTTTTTGGGAAAGCAGCAAGACTGCTGGCTTGCCCACATGGGTGAATCATAGCCAACCAGAGTAGTCCAAATTTTGTGGTCTGGTTTTATTTGCCTAGTCATATAACTCAAGGCTTTAAGTCTGCACATTGTTGACCAAAACATTAATTGTGGCAAAATAGTTTGTGTCTGTACTGAAAGAGTAAAACCAGAGTAAGCCACATGTAGTGACCATGAGTTAGTTAAACAAGGAGAAAAAACCTCCAAACCTCTGAAACTAAAGTCATTGGGAGGTCTGGCGTTGAAGACAGCTTCAATAGAAATTAGGTTGTTAGTGGGGGCTGCCTGTTAAAGCAGTAGGAACTGGAAGTCAAAGCTTTTCTGGTTAATCTTTCTTTCTCTTTGTGCTGCAGTATTAATCAATGTAATGTCTTCTCTGTCATCTGAATCTCCTTATCTATTAAACAGAGCCAACTTGTGATAATCTGCAGCCCACTTTTCTTAAGAGTAATTTGCCTTCACTTTTTCCTTTAGTGATAGGCAATATCTCTGAAATTTTGATATAATCAATGAACGTTGGACACAGGAGAGAAAATCAAACCAAAAAATGACAAACTGGATGTCACAGGATATGGAAGAATTCTAAGGAAAACCTGAAAGGACATCTCCTAAGACAAACACATCTGAGTTCAGGAGGAAAGCCTCAGGGTATGAAAGTTAATGTTATTATTTTTTCTTTCTATCCTGAGCATTTTTCAGAATGTCCACTTTGAAGCCAGGCTAGAAAGAAAACATGCACTAGTTCCAATGCCATAGTCCTGTATTATCCAGGCAGGCCTCAGGACATCAATGCACTAGTTTTCAGTTTCTATGAGCAAGAGAAGGCTTTGTCTTTTAAACAGCCCCAGCAGCCCAAAGGGTGAAAATATTTACCAGAGCCCTGGCGATGATAACAGCTGATAGCGGAAGATTATGAAGAGCTCTTGATTGATGGGAATAAACTTTCAGATTTCTAAATGCCATCAATTGTAACAAGACAGAAAGGGTTAGGTTTGTTTTTTTTCTTGGTTTGGTTTGGTTGTTGGTTTTTTAGCAGAAAGTTTTTGAATTATAGGAGGACCACATTTCCTGGATTTACAATAGAAATTGTCTATGTAATGTCTACCTATGGCTCTTTAGAACAAACTAGTTGTATTAGTTTCCTAGGGTTGCTCTGACAAAGTACCACAAACTCGGTGGCTTAAAACGACACAATGCATTCTACGCCTTTCTTCTAGATTCTGGTGATAATCAGCAATCCTTGGTATTCGTTGTCTCACAGCTAAAGCACTCCAATCTCTGTCTCTGTCATTACATGTCCTTGTGTGGCTCTCTCCTCTTCTTAGAAGAACGGCAATCATGTAGGATGAAGGGCCCACCCTACTCCGTTATGATCTCTCTTCACTAATTACATCTGCAACGACTCTATTCCCATATAAGGTTACATTCTGTGGCAATATGGGTTAGGACTTCAATATATCTTTTGGGGAGATACAATTCAACTCAAAGCACTAATGTATTTATACATCATGCTTCTTCCAGTCTATAAAAAATACTTCAGCCTTAAATGCTCGTAGCCAGCAATTCTCAAAGTGTAGCCCCACAGTCTACAAGACCCTTTCAAGGGACAGGTAAGGTAAAAACTATTTTCATAATAATATTGAGTTTATTTGCCTTTTTTACTCTTCTTTTTTCATGACTGTACAGTGTACTTTTCCAGATTATTTAATATGTGATGATATCACTCTGATGGATGATAGAATGTGTGTTTGTGTATCATCATGTTTTTTCTAGAGTTTTCTAATGTTATAGTTCTAGTGAATAAATGTGTGCATTTTCCAAGATTAACTCAGGCTTATTCTTAGTACTTCAACTGTGCTCTCACTAGCTTTCTTTGGATCTTGCATGCTATAATCTCCATAATCCATTTTTGTCCAAAAATCATTTGTTTGAAATTCCAAAATTTGTCTTGAACTTACATAAAAACACGAGAAATAAGTATACTTTGTTGTACTTACTTACACTTGTATTTTAGGATAGATCATTGGCTTAAAAAGAGAGATTAGAAGACTTGCTCTCTCAACCCAGAGCTACACCATCTACTCTAAATATGCCGAAAAAAGTGAAATATATTTCTGAGAGTTCTTTGACTCATGCTAGAGAAGAGTCTGCAACAAAGAATCTGGAGAAAACCGTAATATGAGGAAAATATGGAGAGACTATAAATAAAAAAATGAGACAACAAAAAGTTACTTGATTATGTCTTATGCAACACAGCATTCTTTAATAGTATTATGGTGCCAGTTAAATTGAGATGTCATTCTGAAATCAAACATTCAGAGTTTAATTAAAAGAAACTGAATATTTTAAATGAAGGCACAAGGAGCCCTTCAAGACAACAATTGTTTGTTATGGCATTTCAAACGAAAATCAAAAAGTCATTGAAGCACCTTATAGGATAATTTGTATTGCATTGACTAAAGAAGCCACTCAATAACTGCTTAATAAAAGCTTTGTAGAGCTGACATCACTGAGTGCCTACTGAATGAAAAGTCAGAAAAAGAAATTGCAGCTCTGCCACTTTCCGATGACTCAGTAACTTGTCAAAGTAAAGACGATTGAGTTAACACCTCAACTGCAGAATTGAACTTTAGCTATTTTTCACCATTATACATTTGCAGGAAATTTTTTTTGTGTGAGGAAGATTGGCCCAGAGCTAATATCTGTTGCCAGTCTTCCTCTCTTTGCTTGAGGAAGATTGTCACTGAGCTAACATCTGTGCCAATCTTCCTCTTTTTTATGTGGAATGCCACCACAGTGTGGCTTGACGAATGGTGCTAGGTCCATGCCTGGGATCTGGGCCTGCTGAACCCAAGCCACTGAAGCAGAGCATGCAAACTTAACCACCATGCCATCAGGCCAGTCCCCTGCAGGAAATTTTTTAAAGTGCAGAAAAAAACTAGTTTCACTTAAGAATGATCTTAATAAAGCACTAAAAGTTATTAATTTTATTAAATCTCATCTCTTGATTACAAGTCACATTTTAATATTTTGTGTGGTGAAACAGGAAGTCTCAAGCATTTCTGCTGCAGAACTAAGTCTGATGGTTGTCTCCAGGACAAACACTGGTGCAGCTGTTTGAATTACAAACTGAACTACTTTTTTTTCATGAAATATCATTTCTATTTGAAAGAATGATTGACAAACTATGTTTATTCAAATTTGGTTATTTGAAAAACATTTTCTTGAAAGTGAGGCTGTCTATTCAAGGAAAACAAATGGCAGCATTTATCGCCAATGATAAAATTTAAGCTTAAAAGTGAAAATTAGAATTTTGAAGACCTTGGGTCCTCCAACCAGAGACTGACACGTTCCCAATACTTAGATTGGTGATGATGTTAACAAACATAAATCTTAAATTAATTTGGGAGATCTGAATAATTCGATAACCCACTATTTTTTCAAATGATCATTACACAATGTTACAGAATCATACATGGGTAAAAGATACATTCAAAAGTCAAGATAAACCAAAGGATTTTAGTGTAACAGAAAACCAAAAGTTTATCAATATGGTTTCATATTACACATTGCAGCTGACTTTTATAAAATACCAGCTGGCAAGTCTTATTGTAGTAGCAAAGAAGAATAACCAGAATTATTTGAAAAGCTAATTACAATGCTTTTTCTTTTTTCAACCATATACCTGTGTGAAGCTGGATTTTCTACAAATATTTCAAACAAAACAACGTATTGCAATGTGTGAATACAGAAATAGATAAGAGAGGAAACTTCTTCTATTAAACCAAACATTGAAAAGGTTTGCAAAAATGTAAAACAATGACACTCTTCCAACTAAAGAGATTTTGGTTTTGAATATAGTGATTTTTCATAAAAGTATGTATGTTAGCATTTCATAATTTATTATTATTTTAAATGAATTAGTAAACATTTTAGAATTTTTTCAGTTTATAGATATAATAAATCAATATAAGAAACATAAGTAAATAACATCTCTTTGGGGTCCTCAATATTTTTAATACTAAAAGAGATCCTAAGCTCAAAAAGTTTGAGAAATGCTGACCTAAACAATCGTTGACAATCTTTCTTTTCTCTGTTCCTTATTCTGTGAATCCAATTTGTTTTAATTCAGTTTCATATTCTTTATTTCAGAATCATAACTGTAAGGCCCTGCTGGTATAATCCTTTTGTGGAAGACTCACTCTGTCACTCTCCAGAACGCTGGATCAAAAGGAAGGGAGAGGTGAGGAAAGAGAAGAGAAGGGAGAGGGGGAGAAGGCAGAGGGGGAGGAAAGGATATGATTGGAGAGGTAAGTCCTTCCCCTTCTAATCCTTTCCCTGTAACCCTTCCCCACAATCCAGAAACTAAAGGGTTAATACCTGGGCAGACAAGGAACTTCCAGGACCCAGACCCAGCAGAAACGCAACATCTGTTCTCACCTACCAACGCTGTGTTCTACTTGCTGTTAAATATTTTTAATCATTCTGGCACATAGAACTGTTAGGAGGATCAAGTAAAACAACATATGTAAAGGGCTAGTATAGTGTCTGCTGCATAAATATGCTCATTGAGTGTCAGATATTATTATGATTATGATTTCCTCACCCTACTCCTAACAGTGACTGTAATTCCTTGACTTGCCTCTTGAGCTGTGACTATATTTTGCCCTATATTTTCATAGTGGGGTATTATCAGACTTGAATCATGCGATGAGGACTCAAAACAACTCCAGAATGTTCCAAATGTTTGCTTCGGGATGCAACCCAATAACTTTCAAAGGAGTCTGAACAAAGTGTTCAGAGCATATGCATACCTTCTAAGCATTGGCTTTTGTTGCCTTTGCCAGTTGTGAAAGAAAAAGAGTGAACTTGCAAAAATACCCCCAAGAGACTTCTCGGTATTTGAGTCTGGCTCAAGACAGAAAATATGAAAAGCCCTGTGTGAAAACCTGTCTCTGGTTAGAGACCTCTGGCCAGCAAAGACTGACCCCAATACTCTTCATAAAGCAAACAAGCCTCTGAAAACCTTGCACTCACTCCTGAAGCAACTCAAATTCCAGCACTAGGAATTTGACTTATTACTAATACAATTTCCTTCATGAGGAGTTGTTGGACACAGAGAATATCCCAAGTAGGGCAATTCAGATCCCCAATCCTTCCTATTTTACTTAGGCTGTAGGTGTATTTACACAAAAGTTTGGGCAGCATTAAACCACAGCTAGTCAGAGAGGTCCTGGACGCTCAGGACTAACTCATCCTTCCCCACTTGAAAGGCATCTTTTGGCCTAAGAATTAGCCAAAGGAGTTTCCGGTGCATGTGGAATCCAGGTCTCTAGCACAACATGGCTTTTTGTTTTTTTTCCCCCCTACCTGTTCAACCAACAAGCAAGCTAAGGCATTAAGTATTTTTCCACAGCTCTCCACAAATGCAAAATTCTGCTTCTGCTCACATATAAATGAGGCCTCACAGTTTACAAAGTGCTCTCTTACCTGTTTCCTCATTTCATTTTCACAGAAGCTCTGTAAGTAAGGCAAGTGAAGATGCCAGTTGCGACGAAGCAAAATAAAAACAACTGAATTTGGAGTCAAAAGAACTGAGCTTAAAGCTCAGCTGTACTAGTAACTAGCTGTGTGATCTTACATCAGTTAAGATTTATGTCAACTCTGAAAGACAAAAAATCTGAAATAACAGAGCTCAGACAATATAGAGGTCTATTTGTCTCTCATATAGCAGAATCCAGAAGTAAGCAGTCCAAGACTAGTAAGGTGACATCTTATGTTTCATTGCTCCACCATCCTCACCATGTGGCTTCCACCGCTTGTCTTAAGAAAGCTACTTGGACTTCATCCATCTGAAAGGAAAAAAAGATGAAGTTGAAAGGGAGCAGATGGTACAGAACAGCTGTCTTTCATGCTGCCGTATCCACCTTTCGCTTACATCCCATTGATTGGAACTTTGTCATGTGACCACAACAGCAAGGGAGGCTGAGCGATACAGTATTATTTCAGGCCATGAGCCTAGTTACAAATCAGAAGTTATATCAATAAAGAATACCAGAGGGGCCCGCCCAGTGGCTCAACTGGTTAAATGCACATGTTCTGCTTCGGCAGCCCAGGGTTCCCCAGTTCGGATCCCGGGTGGGGACATGGCAGTGCTTGGCAAGCCATGCTGTGGTAGGCATCCCACATATAAAGTAGAGGACGATGGGCACGGATGTAGCTCGGGGCCAGTCTTCCTCAGCAAAAAGAGGAGGATTGACAGCAGATGTTAGCTCAGGGCTAATCTTCCTCAAAAAAATAAATAAATAAAAGAATACCAGAAAAATGGATTTTGAGGGACAACCTAAAAGTTCTGCTACAACTGCAAGCAAGTTACGTGAACTCTCTGAGCCTGTTTCTTCACCTGAGAAATCCATAAATCCTTACTTCACAAGCTGGTCATTGAAGCCTCCGACTGGTCACTGATCATCAGCTTTGGAGAAGAGGATGCCTGGATCAGACACTTTATTTTTGTGATATGTGAGCTTCAAAGTATGGATTAAATGAGAACCCAGGGAGAAGAGTGTAGGTCTAAATGCCAAGCACAGAGTCAGGAAAAAAGTATTTGGGGAGGGGATGGAGATGGAGATAGAAGCAGCTCTAACGAGGTGAAATCAAACCAAAGAGAAGGTGATGCAGTGGGAAGGAGAAGGATGAACCTAGCTGATTGTGTGGAACTATAGCTATTAAGTAGCATTGGCTATTTGCTTACAATGGATGTTTGTCTGTAGAAGTACGTTTCTGGAAGATCCAACCCAGTTTAAAAGTTTAAAGTCAGTGCAGGCAACAATAAGGGTTACATGAAAATACTTACAAAAAAGCTTTGTGAACCACACAGAGCCACTCAAATGTAATAAATGATAGTACTATTATGAATAACTAATGCTATCTTACCACTTTTTTGTGATTATAAGTGGAGACAGTACCTTAGAAATCTCAAGTGTCCAAAATGAATGTTTTTGATGGTGGGAATTAGAAGCCACTATAGGCTAGAAACCAAAGACTCTTACCCCTTTGACTGAGGACACAGTGCCCAGCTATCCTCCAATCCTAAGCAAGAGGATTGGAGCTCTGGATTGGAGTTGAGGAGATGTGATTTCCTAGCCTGGCTCCACTGCTTACTAGGCTGTGATTAGGAGTGTAAGTATGGGGGCAGAATGCCTGGAATCCTGGCTCTGTACTTGCTGGGCACATGATTCTGGCCAAGTCACTTAACAACTCTGTGCTGCAGTGTTCTCATCTGCAAAAGGAGGATGATAGGAATGTGTACTTTAAAGGACTATTGATGCATGGAAAGTGTGCGTAGACTAGTTTCTCTATGTACGAAGTGTTCGGTATATTTTAGCTAGTATTATTATTGATGTTGCTGTCCCAAAAAATACAATTGCACAGTCTACCCACATGTAGTTCTCATCCTTGGTTTCACTATCCAGATCCTTCAGTGGATGCCATTTTGGGTAACTACTACATGACAAGCAATGGACAATGACTTTAGCATCCCCTATTTCCCAGAAACAGCACTGGAATTGTTATTGTTGCTGTTATCAGAAAAAAAACTGATAGTTTGTCTGAGTTCACACTGTTGACAGGTGGTAGAACTGGGATCTAAGTGAGGCCTCTCTGGCTCCAACAATCGTGTTCTTTCAACATCGACCTATTTTATTTTTATATCCCTATCTGATCTTTGCTGATTATTTGTTTATTCCACCTCTCTGATTTGAAAGAAAATTCTTTGAAAGGGAACTCTGCCTAGTTCACTAATAGATGTTACCCACAGGATAAGGCTCAGGATTTTACCATAACATTCAAGGCCTCCATGGTCTGATCCTTGCCTACGTTTCCAATCTTACCTCTTCTTACTCTGCCGCTCTGCTTTGTTATTAATACACTCCTTTTTCCTACTAAATTCTTCACTGATCTTCAATGGAGGCATCTCTTCCTATAACCGCATGTCTCTGACTTTGCTGTCTAATCTGCTTTTCATGCTCCACTTGCTTCTACTCATGCTATGCAATAACTCAGGCTTCTTCTTTAAGACTCAACTTCAGGAAGGGAATATCATGACTTGTAGAGGGAAGGTGCAGTAAGTGAAAGCTTCATGGAGACTCGTTCTAGTTAGATCTTTATTTATAGCATCTCTAATTCCATAGAATGGGGATAGAACATCCATTTTCTCCTTTTCCTACAAGAGTAAGTCATCCTCCAGATTTCCAACCGAAGTCTCATTCTTCAAATATTTATTGACCTCAGACTGTGAGCCAAACTGACCCTCTGAAGGTGCAGTGTACACTGACCATATACCTAAATATGTGCAATTATTGCTACTCCCCAAATGTAGCCTGGATATTTCTCAAGATAGTTTGCACTTGGAACCAGATCCATAGATATGATTGAATATAGCAATTTGAAGCATACTAAATAAATGCAGCCAAAAACCTTTTGTGCATCATAACTTCTAGTTTGAGCTCAGTTTTCTCCACCTGTTCTTGAAAGCTTAAGTTCAGCTGCAGCAGATCTCTTGGGGCTGAGCTGTATATGTGTGCACATAACTATTATGTTCCAGTTTATGACACATTCACTACAAATAACCACACATACCTGACCTCATGCCCAGTTTGGGAAAATGGGACAATTGGGCTCTGTGTAGTTGCATTACATGTCCTGGAAAGGACATAGATGAGAGGAGGCAGTTTTGTTAGTCTTTTGACAAAGGATGAGTCTGAACTCCTCAGGAACAAAAATTTTAAAAATCCCACATTAGAATAATATCTTAGAAGAGCCATGGAAAAGATTTCTTGAAAGAGGGTTTGTATTTAATTTAAGGACTATTTGCACTAGCTAGACATATAAATGGACTCTAGGTAAAATATAAGCTTCACTGGTGGTGTAAAAAGAGCAAGGGGATGAAGTGGAACCTGAAGATAAATTCCAGCTCTCTTATGTGCTGTGTAACTTTGTGTAAATACCTTAAACTTCACTAAACCTCATTTATTTCAATTATAAAATAAGAATAGTAATAATTTTAATGCCTAGAGTAGTCATAATCATTAAAAGACATTATCTATGCTACTTACCTTGGAAACTAGAATCTTAGAGATGACTAAAGATATAAATATAGGGAACTATAACAGAAAGAAGAAAGCCTGTCCCCTGACTGGGAGACAGTCCATCTGAAGCTGAGTAGGATCTAAACTCTTAGGCCTAGGTCCCTGCTCTGAAAGCCCAGTGACCTAGTCATGACAGTCCCAGAGGTGATCAATTTCAGAGAAACTAACCAAAATGCACAGAAGATGGAGGTAGATAACATAATACTACTGTAACTGGAAATCTGAACTTGAACCCTATCTTGAAACTGGATTGGGAAGTTGCATAGAAATTTATCTAAAAATGTATTAGATCACCATTTAATTACTTCAAACTTTAACTGAATTGTGGGTAGGTAGTGGGGAAAACTGAGATCTCTTCAAAAGAAAATGAAAATGTGTGTGTGTCTGTCTGTCTGTCCAGTTAGGTATGTAGGTAGTTCTGAGAGGGAAGAAGTAGAGAATGGAGGAGAAGGATGGAAGAGAGAGAAATGACTACGATAGTGGAAGAAGGCAAGGATATCTAAGGTTCATCTCAAAGTTATTTGTACTGACCTAAAGTGCCATTATCTTAAAACTGCAGGGAAAGTTTCCATGCCTACCCTTGCCTTTTGTATATTGTACAGTTTTGTGGTTATGAAGGAGAGAGATTGAGTTTCCTGGATCAATATCAGAGAAAAGGTAAAGGAATAGCCACAAGACCTCAAGTGAGCAAAGATAGCAAATTTGAGCTAAAAATGACCCCAAGAATATAAGTGGCCACCCTTTGCCTCACCGTGGAGAATGCTCAGAAAGATTAGGAAGATATTAAACTTTTCCACAAGGCATTGAACAGAGGATTGAGACAATCTATCTAGAACTGAAGGGGTAGATGTACATGTAAAATTTTTAATAATGAAAAACAATGTACCCCAGGAATGAGATTATTTGAAATCTTCATGATGAGTGCATGTCCTCTCTGCCATCATTCTCCTCAGGAAGCTAAGTCATAATCGAAAGTCTACTTAGATGAGTGGAAAGTCAAACTATAGAAATGTAATGATCTTGATGAAGTTCTCTAAGATAGCTTCTGGATATTACAAAATAAGGATGACCTTGGCAAATTAAGTGTGTCCTACTCAACTTCTGTTGACCAAGATACCCTCTCCTCCAGGCAGTGCTGGAACATATCAGCCAAAGCTTTATCTGCTTCCTTCTCATGGGTGTTCTATTCTAATTAATTTAAGTTGGTTCTTTTTCCCTCTCTTCGTTTTGTTAATACCGTTGTCTATAACTCAACCTTATCATGCTCATGTAGCCCAGACTTTGCTAGCTACCTCCAGATTGGAATAACCTCTTGAGTCATTTCCATTCTGTTATTTCAGGCAACTTCTTTTAGGGCTGGCTAATTTCCTCCACCATGTGCTGACTTTGTAGTTTAGCCTTCATATGGTGATCTTAATTTTCTTGTTTCCAAGTCTTTAGAAGACAACTTGCACAGCCCTCAGTATGGAAAACTAGTGAAATGAATTTGGCATCTAGCTGATGTTCAATAAATATTAATGCTCTCTTTCTTCTCTGGGGGATGGAAGACCATTGCAATCTATTAATGAACAAGTATTTAATAAGTGCTGGAAGGGAGTAGTGAGTTAATAACAGAGGCTGCTATGTAAAATATATTGGCAAAGTAAGTTAAGAACTGTTATGTGTTTTATGTGGAAGACTGATAATGTAGATTATAACTTGGTTTCAATGGTATTGTTGAGACCAAAGAAGAAGACTATTGATTATACTTGCAATATATCAGGGCAAAAGAGTTTTGATTTTAATATTGTCTTGGAGTTAACACAAGTTTGTATGAGTCCATGGAAATAAAAAATGTTAAAACTGATCATGCCACTAATATGATATGTTCCTATCATACATTTATTTTTATACATCTGACTCCTCTAATTTGTGAAATCCTTAAAGGTAGGACCAACTGTGTCTAATTCATCATCTATCCCTAGCATTTGGCAGTGCCTACTACATACATAATAGTACTCAGTAGATGTTTATGGAATGTACATTGATCACACAACTATTCTTTCCATTTAAGAAATTACCTTGTCCATGGAATAACTGTATTCACTTTATTCTATTACTTTGTAAGTATTCGGCCCTCTTGCTGCATTTCTTTCCAGAGGCTAATCTTTCTCCTCTTTGATCTGGACCTTTTATAAAGGAATGAGGAAATAAGGTTTGGAAGTTGAGGTGGGGTGGACATTTTTTGGGGGGGTTATTTTTTTTTTTAGCTTGTTTTACTTTGAGAGGACTACTCAAAATTTGAATACTGAAATATTTGCTACTTATCAAACAACTCCTTCAAAGACGGGATAAAAAGAACAAAATAAGCAAAGATTTTTGGCTAACACAGAATTCTAATGGACTCAGAGAATCTGCCCTTTACTAATCGTGTATGCTGGTGCTGCCTAAACCTCCACGTCCACTGAGGGAGACAAGCACAGTCTTCTCTTAAGTTATGGAGTAGCTCTCAGCAGCTAGCAAAGGAAAGAAAACAGGAAACAAATCTTGGGTTCCTGGTGGGGAAGAGTGGGAGTGAAATGAATGTGTATTGTGTGTCTACTTTGTACCAAGTATTGTGGTCAGATGGTTTTATATGGTTTGGTTCAATTCTACGAGAAAGATACTGTGATTCCCATTCTGTAGATATGGAAACTGATGTGCTCACAGTCACACAGCTGGTGAGTAGGTATTCAGGTCTGTCTGGCTCAACATTTCTATCTCTTTCTGCTAAACCAGTATTTCCCATATATTTCTGAGTCAAAGAATCACCTGGAGCATTTGATAAAAATATACATTTCCAGGCTTCCACCTGGAGATCTTGAGCGGATGAGTCTGGGATGTGGGGTTAAGCACGTGAAATTTTAACAATCTCACCAGGTGTTTTTTATGATCAAACAAGACTTGAATTCCCTGCTGCACCACCCTACCTTCTCAGAGATTCCAAAGCGTCAAAATATCCCCGAATGTAAAAATAGACCAAGATAAATAAGGAGCTAAAAGACTTTAAATATCTCCATAATAATCTCCATCATCTCACTTCCCTTCCGTTCTTTTATCTATCCATTTCACTTCATGAACAAGACAAAAATTCTGAGGTCCACTCTGGAGGACACTTAGGTTGGTCAATCTCATTCTAGAATGTCTAGACAAGAAAGTGAGTCAAACAACTGTCCAGATTAATGTTGTTTGAAGGGAGTTGAAAATTCTCTTTCCTAACTCTTTCTTGTCATCTCTGTCTTCTTGTCTTTCCACATCTGTTTCTGCATCTCTGTTTCTCTGAAACTTGTGTGGATAATCTATGAATAGTGACATCTTGCCACTAAGCTTTGAAGTGCTTACAAGTTCTCACTTATAAGGTGAGGCTTCTAAGACTCACTCTATAAGTAGATTACTTTGAAGGAGTCCCCTGTTAAGCAGTTGTTTGTGAAACATTTCCCTTGAAGTGTCCCTAAAGACAGAGGAAAGTTTCTGGTGCCCCTGGTGCTGTGGAAATAAAACTATAGGATCCTACGAAAAGCATGAAATCTATTTTAAGTTTTTTATTTTATCTTAAAATTTCATGTGGACTTGGCTTTCTAATTTAAAATACATCCATATTTGCTTTAATATAAAAATTCTATTTTTCTCAATATCTTTTATTTTATTTTATTTTTTGCTGACGAATATTTGCCCTGAGCTAACATCTGCTGCTAATCTTCCTCTTTTTGCTTGAGGAAGATTTGACTTGAGCTAACACCTGTGCCAATCGTCCTTTATTTATGATGTGGGACACCACTGTGGCATGGCCACTGATGAGTGGTGTAGGTCCGCACCTGGGAACCAAATCAGGGCCACTGAAGCGGAGCACGCAGAAGTTAACCACCAGGCCACAGGGCTGGTCCCTTTCTCAATATCTTTGAGTAAAATCAAATCTCCATATATATTATATATAATACATATAAATATATATATATATATATATGCATATATTTCTTTTTCTTATCTAAAGGCTTTGCTATCCCTGTGTACAGATGAAGACGCATGGCATTCAGCCATCACTGTGCATCAACATCCCAGCCTAAATAAGTTTACTAGATCAGTTAACTTTCCCAAGACAATGTGACCCAAGATGGGAATTCCTTAAACAGGAAATGGGAAAGTCTCAAACAAAGAAGAGTGCCATAGTTTGCTCACACCCTGATGCTGAATGTTAAATGAAAGGTACCCAATCTGTTGACCAGTGAATTGCAGTAGAGATAGCCTTGGGAGTGAGACTGCTTTTCAAGTCTCTCTCTCTCAACTTCAGAGTGAGGAGTCAAGGCTAAATTATTTTCCAGATCACATGCTGCTTCCACACACACTGTCCCTTTTGATCTTCGTATTAACTCTATAGAACTAACAAAACAGAAATTGTTACCCTCATTTAACAGAGAAAAAATGAGGAACAGCAAGATTACAAGAATCACCCAGAATCACGCAGATCATTCTCGTCTCTCTCCACTCTCCCATATTTCTTCTATACCCAGAAATATCTTAGACATTTTCGTAAGTACAAGACACATTTAGTAAATTATGGCTGAACTGAATTTATTACTCCAGTTTAACAAGATTGTGAGTACAAAGCTTAGGACTGCAGATCAATTCTTCCACCCTTCTGAATCCGGTGTCATTATAAAAATTCATGCTGTACTTCAAAAATGTTAATGATAATTTGACTAATAATATTTGTGCAATTTACCACAAACCAGCTTTCAGAGTATAAATATGGAACTGTGCACTACTCAACTGAAACAGTTCCTCCCGAGTTATTTTATTGCTGAAAAATCAAGAGACTATATTTTTAAGTTCCAAAGGGCAAGTCTGAAGTTGGTATTTGTAAATATTAACTACTGTATTTTTTCCTCTGAGTAGTCCAATCTGATAACAAAGAATCCACACTGGATTGGGATCTGTATTAAATAAAACTCTCTATTTACATGAAATGTGCTCTTTAGCCAGAAGAGGTGGGGGTATAAAAAGAGGCACAATTCAGCTAAAGAGGCTTTGACTCTTTATCATCCATCAGTCAAGGTGAAAAGCTCACTGAAACTCCAGTGAGATTGGATTTAACATAAACTTCCTGAGCTGAATTCCATTATTGCTAAAATAACCAGAAGAAAATCATTTAAATATTTTCCAAAATGCCAGTGTTGGAGTATATTCAGCTTCTGACTAATAGAATTTTGATAAGAGTTTATCCTCCTTCAAAGAGTCAAGAATTGCTTAAGCTTTATATCTAGAAAGAACGCTAAAGGAGCGTTATTTCAACCTTCCCGCTAATAAAAGACATCCTGATTGAATTGAACCAAATACTGTTCCAAATGTTCAGTAATGGACATCATTACTTCTCGAGGAGCTCCATTCAGTTGTTGGACACGTAATTATTTTAGTAAATACAAACCAAAGTGAAGTGAAATAACTGTAAGGGCATACTGTAGCCCTCAGCCAGAGAAAAGAAATGGTGATAGATTTCTCATATACTTTTTATAGTCAGGTTTGGTATGGTCATGGCGAGAGCGGTTAATAGTTCAAACATCTGCTAGAAATCTCACTCAGTTAAAAGAAAAACATACAAGTTCTTAACTCACCCACTGATAGTTTCCATTTTCAAGATATAGAGGAAAAGAAATACCCCATGGACATTATCCTTAAGAAGTAATTACTGGTTACGTAGAATTGATTTAAACTTGAAAAAAGGATTACTATATTATATTAAATTTCATCTAATTGAGGAAATCAACATGGTAAAGAATTGGACATGAGGCAACTATCAAAAAGCCAAAAATAAAAGGTTGCATAATCTCATGATGTTCACTCACTTACTGTATTACCTTCTCACTATTTGATACTTATTGAACACCTACTATGTGCCAGACTCTGTAAGGTACCAGAGAATAAAGGTGGATAATATAGTCTCTGACAGAAGGAGTTTGCAATCTAGCAGACAAGAAAAATAAATCAAGGATTTGGGCTGTGATGATAACTTTAATAGGGAAAGTTGTGTCCCCTTGACCTTACTCTTTTCCAGTGTACTTTACAGGATTTGGACAATGAATTCTTTGAGTTTCCGTTTAGTTCTAATTCAATAATTCCTAAAGAGTTGTGGGCAACTGTATCATTAGTGAAGATTGCTCCAATCTTCATTTCAATTCAACACAAACAGCTTCAAAACACCTCGAATGAGCATTCTAGGGGTAAGTGAAACTGGGAAGGAGAAAGGTAAGAAAATTAGTACTGTTAAGTGCCTAATATTATTAGTCATCATTACACTGTGTTTTACTTTCAATATCTAATTTCACCAAAAGAAAAATCTCACTGAGCTAAGTATCATTATATCAATTTTATGGCTGAGGAAGCTAAAACTGAGAGGATTATACCACAGGCCTGAAATCACATACTAGTAAATACCTGAGTAGGAATTAGACCCTCCTAAATTCCTAACAAAGTGTCACATTGTAGGGCTGAGGCCAATCTATTTTCCAAGGCTTTGAAAACTGCATTCTGAGTTCTGCTTTTTCTGCATCCTTTACCTGATGTCATCCACAGGGACACTGTCAGTCTGTTTGATTGAATTTAATTCAACAAGGGCTTCAACTCACATTCCAAAAATGTATCTGTCAAGTTTCGGACTTACCAAGATGAGTCAGACATGGTTCCTTCCTTCAACGTATTCAAGTCTAGTGAAAGAGACAAAACGCTAACAGAGATACAAAGGGAATGCAAAATGTGTTGTGACAGGTGGTTAAAGCAGGTGCTGTTGCTCACCGAGGCGCCACTAACTGCCTTCATGATGGGACTCCACTTGCCTCTCTATCCTCTACTCTCTTCTCTTCCCAATTCAGCCACAGTGATATTTTCTCAGTTCCTGAACATCTCATGCAGCCTCTCTTCAAGACCTTCACATACCTGGTTTCTTCTACAACTCCTAGTTCCTCTACCAACATCACTCTTCCTCTTCCCCTTGCCACACCTCACCTGGCTACTCATCTTTCAGGACAGGCCTCAACCTGTGACCTCCCCAGTTTGCAATATGTTCCTCTGCTTATTTTAACCATATCACCTTGGGTTAAGTATAGCGAAGCTAGCTGCAGATCAAGAGAGAGAAATTGGAAAGAGTTTTACAATTTTGATACTCCCAGTTCTCTGGGGAAAACACAGCACGCCAGGCAGGGCCACATGGGGAAGCATTGAGGTCAGTCACGAGGCAGAAGATAAGGGGGAATGGTGGGCAAGCACCCTGTATAGTGCTTTCTGTGAGAAAGAATGGGCAAGACAGGGTAAACAGGCTTTGGATTGGCTGGTTTGAACAACTTCAGCAAGCTCTGGGCTGTAAGGACTATCCCTGGCTGTCTGGTACCTGATCCTGGGATTCTTTGGGTAGGTATATAGTGGCCTGGAGTATAAGAGGCCAGGAGTTGAGGTGGTTGGGGATGTGGACTTCATCAATTGCTTGAGAAGGGGAACTGACTTGCCTCTAGCCAGGGTGTCAAAACTGGGTCAACACAACATTTTTAAAAACTCTATGTCACTGTTGTGTCATCTCAGACACTCTGGACAACTCCTATCATAAAGTGCATGGTATGTTGGACTTGCTTATCGAATTTCTTGTCTTTCCTGCATGATTAAACTAGCTCTATGAGGGCAGGAACCCTAGTATCCAACATTTAGGAGATATTTGATGAATGTTTTGAATGAAAGTTAATGGCATTTAAGTTGTGTTTTGAAGGATGAATAGGAATTTCTTAAGAGCAAGTAAGTTGGATGGGAAATCTAGACAAAAGGAAGAGTAGACTAACAGCTTTGGGACATGATAGAAAGTGTTATTTGGGAATGATAAATGGCTTTATGTTTTTTAGATTAGTATTCAGGGAGAAATATCAAGAGATAAGAGAATGAGAAAGATAACGAGGTTTGATTAAGAAAATCTTTATGTATCAGGCTAAGGAATTTGTATGTTAGCCTATATGCAAGGGAGAGTCATCAGGCCCCAGCACAAGAAGATAGTCAGACCAGCAAGTATAGGTTACTTATCAATATGGAAAAGAAATAGGGGAGATCAAATGTGTTCTGCCACAAAAGGTATCCCGTGTTTGGCTGGAAAAATTCTAAGTACAAATGCTTGAACCTCAACAGCCAGCCTCCAGTTCAGTTCACAGCAGGGCTCATGGTGAGACACAGCGTGTTGATGAACCCCAAAATGAGCTGCAAAGAAATCCTTCAGCTCTTATTACCAACAGATTCCATCTTGTTTTTCACTTATTTTCCCAGTGTAGCATGAGTAGATGAAAAATAAACCTCCGGAAGTATAGATAGTGCATATTTCCTAGTAATATGTAATGCCTAATTCATAATTGCTAAAGTTGTAAAAGATCTAATCTCTAGACAAGTTATATTTATCCAATGACTATCCAACTATCTTTAAATTATTGTTTAACAACTATTCTGCTCTCTTATTAAGGAAAAACCATACATGGTGTGATATTGTTCTACAGTTTATTATTTTTATTCAGACGCAGACATGACACCATAACATTAAGAAGTCATGTCTTTGGCCACATTCAAATAAATAAAATACACTGAAAGCTGCAATCTGTGAAGGATCGCAGTGTTTCCATAAGAAAATGAAAATGTAGATGCAGACATCTGATTTGCTCAGTTTCTTCACAAACTCTTTGCAGCCTGCTCCATGTGAGACACAAAGGGCTTTTGTGACGCATATGCTGTGCATCACAAATGGAGAGCTCGAGCCAAAGAAAATATACAGTTACCAGAAGAATAAACCCAGGATGAAAAGCATAGAGGTAGCATCAATAGACGTCTAATATGCCATTGGCCCCATCTGGTTAGAATCACATCATCAAAATTAGAGCTGGAGTAGGCCTTCCAGGTCATCCCATCCATCCCCTTGCCAACACAACAATCATCTTTTTGAGGACCAGGTCCAGTTCAAATTCATTTCTCTCAAGAGACAAGAATTCCACAGATTCTGTGGGCAAGATATTTACCATATATAAAGAGGCAAATGTAGTCATAGTAAAGATTTCAGTCAGTGAAGTAATTGCATTCAGCCTTTGAAACATAAGGTGTTGGCTTTTTGAAGTAGAGATTTTCCCAGTAGAAGACAAAGAGATTGGTGCCTGGAGAATCACAATTGAGATAGAAATAAGAATTGTTGCAAGCAGTAAGAAGATTTAAGGGAGACTCAGAGCTGTGTCAAGGGACTTCCTAGAATCAGTTCAAGGAAATTCTATGCCAGTGTTCAAATCCTTCTTCCACGGTACAGAGGGGACTGGAACAGTTGTGAGCAGGAATCAGCTAAGGTGTTTGAAAAAGAGATGAGCTGGAAATCAGAACTATAGATTCTTGTCATAGATATCAGAGAACACTTGCTCTTCTTTGGGAGATGGTGGGGGAAAGGCGGACAATTGTATATTAAGAAAAATCCTATGTGAAGAGCCAAGAAGTAGAATCAGGATGTATGTTAAATTTTTAAGTGTCTGAAAGTAGGATCAAAGATATAACCTATGGAGTCAAGAGCTTGGAAGTATGGAGATAAGATCTAATATAAACAGTTTTGGGGCAGAAGGAATGAAGGGCTCCAAATAATTACCGTTAAGAGTCATTTTTAAATTATTTTCAAACGGTGAAATGTTTGTTCAAAAAAGTGTTATATATAACAGATAGACATGCCAGCCTTTCTGAGCAGAACTTGAGATGGGATTGGGTAAGTGGGGGATGTGGGAGCCCACAGGCCCAAACCCACCTGTTCCTATGAAGAAACTTGCTGCAATTCTGTGGAACACCTGGCATTGATTTAAGGCACCAATTTTCAACTGTAGAATTAACAATTATGTTGTGTATTCTGTGGTGGGGCATGTCAAAAGGGAGGAGGTATAGTTTTTGAACAAAGAATTCAACCCGTGGAACTCAGAGCTTATTTTATTTAAGCCAATATCCTGTTACCTTGCACATCCATGTAGCTGAGTGGTTCCCGCAAATCCCACAATCATATCCATCTCATCAGAGCAAGTGATGTGCTGCCTGTGAACAGTGTCTGTGGCTTGCTTTTACGTATCAGCAAAGTGGACCAGCCTAGCTAAAGTGTTTAAGATGGGGAGTATAGCTAGGAGATGGGATAGTATATAGAGATGAGAGGTGAAATGACAAAATAGCCAAACTAGAAAACAGGAGAGGAGTTAGAAAAATAAAGCTAGAGTCAATAACAGGACTGTCTGAGATTAAATTGGGTACTGATGGTGCAGCCAACATTATTGTTTTCCTAAATCAAATGCACACATCATCCTCCTTTCTTGCTAACAAAAGTGTGACTTTGTCTGGATAACAGACCCTCCTCCACCCAGCCTTGTACTTAACTAGACAGTCACAGTAATTCCATTACCCTTGCCAACAACTGACTTAAGAATGGGCATTTGATGCCATTATGGGCAAAGGAGAGGGAGCTTCCTTGAAGAATTTTCCTGTACCTACAGTGGTGTAACTGGCGCAAGATGGTTCCTCTTCTTTTCCTAGACATGTCTTTTCCTAGATGTCTGAATAACTGGAGCTACAGCAGTCATCTTGCGACTATGAGGAAACATACTGAGTGACAATGTTGACACAGACAGTTTGAATCCTTGATGTCATGGTTGAATCACTGAATTATCCAACCTTGAAACTGCCCCACTTCAGGGCTTCTCTTTAGGGGAAATATCAGTTTTTTTCTTATTGCTTGAGTTAGTTGAGGCAGGGGTTTCTGTTAGCAGCAAGCAAAGCATCCCAACTGATACTGAAGAGTGGAAAGCAGCTTTGTAATCCAACACACAATTGTTATCCCCTTAGGCATTTCTTGTACACTCTATTTGGTATCTGTCACTGAACTAAAACTTCTCCTAAAGCAGCAGAGAGATAGTCATTTGATAGAGTAGAACCAAGAAATATGATGGAAGAGAAACATGAGCTGATTTTGAGAGATGAAGCCAAATTTTAATCACAGAGTTCAAGTGAATAGTTTAAATATTTATGCATATTGGACTGCCATAGACCAAGTAGGACAAAGAAAAATCTTTGGATAAACCAAGAAAAATAAAACAATAAAGTCTGTGAGCTCCTTGAGGGAAGGCACCATGTTTTGTCTGTTGCTGGGTATCCAATACTTAGCAGCATGCCTGGCACATGGTAGGTGCTCTATAAATGCAGAATTAAGTAATTGAAAGAGACCAGAGATTTAGTAATTATTATTTATTTGCAGTTTCATCCAAGCATTCCCAGTTTCTTATGGATTATTTGAGTAGATGATGCTGGGCTGGTATCAGGAACTAAGTCCAAAGACTAGAATTAAATAAGCACTCTCTGCAAACATGGCATAACCATAGGAACTTTGAGGCAGAGACTGTTGACTATTCATTAGAATTAGAATCGATGTGCAGCTTCCCAGGATGGATAAGAATCACAATGAATAAACATAAAACACATGTGTATGAGCATCACAGCTCACAGTGATTTGACATATTCTACCTCCTATGATCTTTCCAACAGTCCTGGACCCACACTAGGCTACAATTTCCAGACTCTCTTGCGTGGTTTTGCCATGTGACTGAGTTCTAGCCAATAGAACATGAGTGGACTTGATGTGTGCCATTTCTGGGCATCGCATTTTAAAAGCAAGTGTGTTGTCTCCATATTCTCCTTTCACAGTCCTACTAGCTGGATGAGGATGGCAATGAACTAAGGAGTGCCAGAGTGACAAGAGGGAAGGTGCCTGGGTCTATGAATTACCGTGATGAACAATCAATACCAACCAGAAATAATCTGCTATTGCAATCAATCTGTTATATATCACGCCATCTTTTTGTCACCATAGTTTAGCCTACTTTAAATAATGCATCTTTTACACACCCATTGGTTTATGTGCACAATATCAGCCTTGTCAACATCTCAGGATGATAGAGAGAATCCTGTTTAAAAAAATCCACAACAAAAATGGATGTACTTTGCAGTTCATAATGTTTTGACATACATGAGCTTGTACGATCCTCCCAACAACCCCATCAAATAGGCAGCATAGATATTATTATCCTCATTTTAGAAGTAAGAAAATCAATGATCAAGGAGATTAAACAAATTGTCTAAATCCACTGAGCGCTAGACTTAGAACTAAACATAAATCTTTTTGTTTCAAATCATTTGCTTTTCTCATTGTGAATACGCTGAACAGTCTGCTTCTGTAGAAAATATTTCCTTGATGGATAACTTTATTGCATAAATTCTCCCAAAGGATTAGGGATTAATTTAGAAGATTCAATTCACTTGAATTCTAAATGTGAAATCTAAATACGGAAGGATTTGTCATTCCAGAGAATTTAGCAATGAGGTTGTCTCTACCACAGACTATTTGTCTTTGTGGATTCTTTCAGTGTCTCAGACTTGGATGGCTCCTCCAGAGGTTATGGAGCTCATTCTCCTCCCCAAAAACAGAAGCTTCTCTGACACATTCCATAGAATTGGTTGGTCAGCTTCTACTCGACCACCTCTAATGATGGAGCACTACTTCAAAAGCTTTCTCAATCTGTTGTTAGGGTAACCAGCTCACCCCAGTTTCGCCAGTACTTTTCTGATATTATAACTGAAAGTCCTACATACCTGGAATACTCTTAGTCCTGAACAAATTAGGTAGCCTACCGTTACTGAACAACGGAAATTATTAAAACCCTCTTTAGTAGAAATTAAACCCTCCTTACTATAGCTTCTACCTAGTTTATTGTTTGCCCTCTTCAGTGTCTATTATTCAATCAAAATTTGTGTCTTGTTGAAGTATGGATGGTCTCTGGTTTTGTATAGCTACCAAAGTCTGTGATAAAACTGCACTTCAAGCATTGTTCTACCACAAACTATAGGATAAATAGACCGTAGATCTAAGCTTTTAATCTCTGAGTTTGATAGACAGAGCCTGATGATACACTAGCAACAATCCATATCATCTATATACATTATTCCCCCTATAAGCCTATAGTGTAAGCCTTTTCAAATTGTTTTCCTGGTTCCCCAAGTTAAGTTTTATGATAGAATTGATGACATAAAAATAAATGTACTCCTATAGTAATCTATCATGGGTGAAGATAATTTATTAATTAATAATTGATTCTTAAACAAAAAACAGCTATTTTCATCCACATACTCTTGAGAAAAAAAATAATTGTCTTCTAAGTTTTCACCATTCAGCTTAATGTGCCTCTGAGAGTTGAAGTCTTTTTCTTTTCTTTTCTTTTTTCTTTTCTTTTAAATATGAGTACACCACTTCCTCTTTAGGGAAAGGAATAGTCTTTACATTATTGGATACTGAGGGACCACCAAAACCAGGAAATTCACATTTTATGAGTTTTCCCCAAATCAAAGCAACAGGGTTATAGTCAACATCATCCTTTCAGTCCTACTGGGTACTTTCAGAGAAGGTGATTTGGGGGGCAAAATAAACTTTTTGCAGTGAAAAGCACATCCACTTCATTGCTTTCTTTCCAGCTGAAAATCAAGACTGGGATCTTAACAGGCCACAAGGCCTCCGCACTAAGCCAGACAGGTCCCTTTATGCTGTTTTGACTTTCTTGCCACTTACGATATCTATCACTTGGTAGAACACTTCATAAACCTAGTTCTTGGAGGTATATTTTTCTGTACATAGCAAAAAAAAATGATGAGAAATCATAAAAGATGAGAAATCATGATTACTATGATGAATCTGAGAATTTTGAGAAGCAAATGTTTCCAGAGAAGCTTTATGTTGACAGTACTTTGGGAAGGTTAATAATATAGTTTGTAAATGGAGTAAGATTTTAAGGGCTAAATTTTTAAATTATAGGATGTTAGAATGAAATGGGATGTTAGGGATCATTTAGTTCAGCCATGCCCATTTTACAGACAGGAAAATCGAAGTCCAGGGAGCACAGATTACCACTCTAATGGTCAGTGGCAGAGTTCTGAAGATAACCAGACTGACCTCTCATTCTAACTTCAACAAGTCAAACAATAATCATTTACTTTTGGGGAATGATGAAGCCATTTGAGAAGTGAGTTAATACAAAACCTGGCAAGATGCACATGCATTCGAGAGTTGTCATGTACTTTCAGGAGATCTATATACCTTGTGACGCTCATTGGATCTTCTTAGGCCATGGTTTTCCAAGGGAACAACTCAGGTAATTCTTGAATGGGCTCTATATTTAACGGATAAATCAAATCAGAGTTTATTTGAAATTCAACACTTATTTAAGAGGAATCAATTTTTTATTGCTGTTTTACATTCATTTTAAGGCTTTAAGTAAGTTCTGTATGAACAAATTGTTATAATATTAAGATTAAAAATGAGAAATTTTCCTTAAGGATTAGTAGGGTAGGACCTGGCCAGTGTCATTCACATTAACACCCAAGAGTATCTAGATCTGATGGTTCTAAATCTAACTGTGATTCAAACTTCCTATACAAATTTAGGAGTACAATTTAAACTCTTTATTTCAGTTTTCCCAATTTTAGCATGACTTGTATAGTCTCACTGTACTGCATGTCTTTGATAAACAATGACAAATAACTGATATTAGTAACTAATGCTTATTGTGCTCTTACTCTATAGCAAACATAGGCTGATGAATTTATGTGTTATATCCCTTCACAACAGTATAAATTGGGGTTTATTATATACATTTTTACAGTCAAGAAGGATAGAATCCCACAGAGATTTAAGCACTTCCTGAGGTCATCAGCTAGAGCAGTGGTTCTCTAATCAGGACAATCACCCCCTTTCCTACCTCACCCCACCTCCAAGCCAGGAGGTACTTCACAATGTCTGGAGGCCTTTTTAAGCATCATAACTGGGAAGGTGCTTTCAAACTAGTAGGTAGAGGCCAGGAATGCCACTAAACATCCTACAGTGTACAGGACAGAACCCACCCCACCCCAGTGAAGAATTATTTGGCCCAAAAAGTCCATAATGCTGAGGTTGGGAAACCCTAAACTAGTGACAGATGGAGAATTCAAATCTAAAGAACATGGCTCCACAGTGCACACTTAATATTTGCTTTCAAAATACAAGTTTAATATTACATATTTTATCAAAATATTAGTGATAATAATAATCCACCATTTTGCAAAACGGTATGCTTACTTGATAGCTTATAACTCACAATCTGTAGGGTCTAAGATACAGACCGAGTAATTCTGGGTAGACTATGGCAAAATCATGGGCATATATGTACCATAGGAGTTGGTGAGAAGGATGGAGCCTACCTAAGAGAATCTCAGTGCCCAGTCCCATCCTAACAGGGCATTAATACTTCAATAAATATTTTGAGGAACATAATTAGAACACATTTTATTGGGGGAGAAGCTTTGTAGAGATTAGTAGAACTAAAATTGAGTAAACCTGTGTGCTTAATATTAAATTATTTTTCCCAAGCATCTTTTGTACAATGAGCTGGGGTTGGTACAATTATTAAAGTTGTAACTCCAGGTCTGCACCCAGAGAGATGCTACCCAGGCTGGCATAGGCTTTAGCTAAGTATAGGTCATCAGCTCCATGCAGTGCCCTGGGCAAAGAGAAAGCTCCAGCCTCTTGTCCACCATTCCTCTGGTAGAGGCCAGGCATGCCCTCTGAGGCCAGGAGAGAAATCATGACTTTGTAGAGCCAGAACAGACTGAGAACAGAGCAATCTTTTACTGTGGTGCAAACGTGCAACATTTGGACTGGGGCTGACTTCTATAGCTGCAATCTTTGATAGTCTCTAATCAGAAAAGGAAATGGTGACAGTCCTAGTAATTGCCTGCACCCAGTCAGCCACAGATCCCAGATCACACTTAGTATTTGCATTAAGCCAGTAAAGCATTAGGGTAAGGCTTTAATGGGGTATAGAAATTAAACTCGTCCTTTGTGCTAGATATTCAGTTTACATTCATTTCACAAGTATTTCATGAACATTTGGTGTTAATTGTATAATTTTTCACAGTCCACACACCAGTGAAACCAAGATGGATATAAGACTTATTATTATGCTCTTGAAACTTTCACTCTAATTATAAAACTAACCAATGAGACCATTAAGGGTAATGAATGTGCTATTTATTTATTCGCCAGACATTTAAAAAAACATCTACTATGTGCAAAGTACTGTGTCAGATTTAAAGGAAAACATGGCTGAATATATTAGCCCACTCCTCAAAATCTTATAATGTAGTACAAGAAGTAGACAGGTGGTATGATGGGAAGACAAAATAAAAGAATGGAAAAAGGAAGGAATTCAGATATAAATACTGGGCTCTGACTTTTCCTTGCTGGAACCTTAAGAAAGTTATTGAATGTTCAAGAGCTCGACTTCCTCATCTGTGAAAGAAGCACAATTACATGAACTTTATAGAAAACACTTAAAGAATTGCCATAATAAAAGTACAATATGGGCATTCACTTGCACTCAGGTCCAGAGATACCCAAAAGAGAGCCCTGAATCCTGTGCCAGCCCTAAAGACGATGCTGGGCAAGCTCCCCTTATTCTCACCATCAGGGATGCTCCAACCCAGAATAACCAATGGGATCTAGACCCTGAGACTGGGAAGTAGAAGAAAATGAAAAAGTGGTTTGATCCAACCACCAAGTAATCAAAAGGCATACAAGAACAAGTGCAAAACACGGGGAACTAGCTCCCTCAGAGTGCCCCAGTGCGTTCCTTAGGTGATGGGCTTTGAAAACGTGTCTTGGCTTGGTAGAAAATTGACAATGAACACTGTCTTCCTGTTTTTTAGTGTTCAGATCTTCCTGTGCATCATTATCACCTCTGGAGTTTGTTTATCAATGTAGACGCCCCTTGGCTTGTCATTCGGGACCAACGAACCAGAATCTCTGGAGACAGCGCCCAGGAAGCTGGATACTGAGGAAGCACTTCAGGTGATTCTGAGGCAAGACCAAGTGTGGAAATCACAGCAGTAGAGCCTCATGGTATTAGGAGGAGAAAAATAAAGACTTTTCACTTCTGGTTTAGGCTCTTCAACATGCAAAAATGACTTTAAGATGATCTGAGTTCACCCGTAGAAGGCAAATCCTTTCTTTGACTATATGATTATTAATCTGTTGATCTACCTGGATAGTATAACGCACCCTCCCTCTCTCCAGTGTGTCCCACTTATGAGGATAACACTGTCTTTTCTTCTCTCTTAACTTCCATGTCCATTCACTCATCAAATCCTCTCCGTCCAAATTTTCTTAATATTTCTCAATCCTTCTCATTCTCTTTGCTCCATTTATACTTCTTAGTTCAAACCTTCATCATCTCCTATTTTCTAATTTTGGAAGCCTATTTTACTTATTTAAATAAAAAGGAAACATTAAATATTAAGGTGAAAAAAGGAAAGAGAAAGACAGGAGCCAGCACGTAAAGCAACTGCTACATGTAAACTTTGTGCTGGGGTCTTCACGCATGACCTAAGTTTTATTTTCCCAATGGCCTCATGAATTAGTTGTCATCTCAGACCACTCTATAGAGTAGAAGGTGAGATGGTCGATGATTGTTTCCAATGTCACAGCTAATAAATGGCCAAGAAAGTTCTTAAATCCAACGCCCTTCCTACAGCCAAAAGCATTTCAACGAGTTTCACAACCGTTGCCAGTTCATCTTTCCCAATGGCTGATCTACATTCCAACAGCCTTACATAAATCTCTTTTCATTGTTTTCTTTACTTGATGAACACAGGGACCAACTGTTCCCTGTCACTCATCTATTACACTTTCTTACACTTGAAGCCTGAGAACCTCTTCTAATTTTCTAATTAATCAATTATTCTTTAATACACTGAATTCAGTTTCCATTGATGGAGCAGCCACAGATTGCTGGCACCATCCTTGGCACTTGGGGGGTCAGGAGGGAGGGAGATGACAAGTTCACTGCCATTAGGACACTTGAGTCCAATAGAAGCGTGACAAATGACAACCAGGCAAACCAGTTAAGTGCACTCTCTGAAGTCAAGTCATGAAATAAATAGGAAGACTGTGTGTGAAATGAGGCAATAGTCCAACAGCCCTCTTACACAGCTGGGCAACCTCTTAGAGAAATAAACAGCATCCTTTTAACCATCCAGACAGGCTCATGGTTGAGCCTATTTATCTGTATCATCTACAAACAATATTTAACTTAATCTAAGGCAGAACAGGAGCACAAACATTGAGGTCTGGGTCTGTAACCATTCCCCTAGCACTGCAATGTTTATGGGAACATTCAAGGCCAAGAAAAAAATGTGTGAGCCCTCACCAGACATTTCCATTGTTGCTGGATGCCAGCTTCTCACTTATTCATATAGCATCTGCTTCAGAAGACCTATATTATCCAACTGTCCTTCTGGAGTGGGGGGTGTCAAGTTAAGAGTTTGTGGTTCTGGACTGAGCTGTGTTTCTCACTAGTTGTATAGTATTAGGAAAACCACTTAGGTCACTCATTCTCAGTTTGGTCAAAAGTCCAAAAAGGGAGTTGGGCTAGATTTCTCAAAAGGGCTCTTCCAGCTTCACAGCTCAAGGGTTTCACATGAATGAGGAGTTCTAAGAAAGAAAATGGGATCAATACTTCTTACCTGGGGAGATGCAGAAGTAGTCTGAGTAGAAATCTCTATGTTGCCTGTGTGTGTGACTGCCATTGTCCAGCAATGCCAGCTAGGAGTGATTAGTGCTTAGCATTTTTCCTCATCCTGTGTGTCTATCGAGTGTACTTTCCCACTGACCTACCTGATAAGGATCTCTTGTATGCTTGGCACACTAACATTCCAAGATATTACACTGAGTGTGAGAGGGGAGGTATCAGGTAGTACTATGCCAAAACAGGAACCATAGAGTCTACCTCTGAGATGCCAAGGGTTAAATTTCAAGATAGGGGCCAAGCAAGGAAGCAACTTGAATCATTTCCCCGAATAGGTTTGGGCCTTCCAAGGCGTGGGGGATATCTGTTGTTTTTGCCTTCCCACCATTCATACCCTCTTCCTCCAGTTGCAGTAGCCTGATTTTTTTTCTTCAGGAACAATTTCTCCCCTACACTCAGTACACACAGTTTTAGAATGGACATGGGAGCCAGACCTCAATCAACCACATGATCTATCCCTTGAACGCAGTAACTGTCTCAGCAACGGGTGTATGTCTTATTTGAGGTTGGTAAGAATCAGACCAAGACTGAAGAGTGAATTCTTCTCCTAAGATTGCCCACAGAAAGGATCATGTAAGCCTGGAGCTATCATGAGCTACCACAAGGAATGTTAAAAAAAAAAAAAAGCCAAAGGGAAATAGAGCTCAGAGAAGAAGGTAATGAATCCTGATAATAGAACTGGGTCCTTTGATTCAGTCTTGCCTGAAATTGCCTTTTCATTTGCACACCAGGGAAGTCCTTTTTCTGTTTAAGCCAGCTTCCATTGGATTTTTACTACTTAACCAGAAGACCCGTGACTTATGTGTTGAATGCAAGTATGGGGCCTTGCATTTGCTTACTAAAAAGTTTCAATAAGTGGTTTGACAAATTTGATAATCTCTAACACAGCTTCCAGTTCTATCATTCATTGGGACTTTTTAAACAAACATGTCCAAGAAAAGCAACATAGTAGAAAGAGCAGGAACTGTGAAATCAGACTGATCAGAGTTCAAATCTCAACTTATCCACTGCCTCACTCCAAAAACCTAGTTACTTGCCTTTATGAGCATGTGAGTTTCTGTAAAATGTGGAGTAATAATATGTATCTTGAAGAATTTCTGAGGCTGGCCTGGTGGTGTAGTGGTTAAGTTCACACACTCTGCTGTGGTGGCCCAGGGTTCTCAGGTTCAGATCCCAGATGCAGACCTACACACTGCTCATCAAGCCATGCTGTGGCAGTGTCCCTCATTCAAAATAGAGGAAGATTGCCACGAATGTTAGCTCAATGACAATCTTCCTCAAGCAAAAAGGGTAATATTGGCAACAGATGTTAGCTCACAGCCGAACTTCCTCACCAAAAAAAAAAAAAAGAAAACACAAACCAGAATTTCTTTCCAGGATTAAATTAAAACATGAGTACTGAACACATCACCTACCACACAACATGCAGTCAATGGATGACAGCTGTCACTATTTTATTAGTTCATGGAACCAGAAGCCACATCTAGTACTGTCTAATATGAATGTAATAATGGTATTTCCTTACAACTTCAAAATTCAATATAGTTTACATAATATTTTGTTACCTATTAGCTCATTCCTCCTGCTCCACAATCCTCAGAAGTAGTGAAATTCGGTCTGATAACTCCCACTTTAAAGAAGAAACCAAGGTGTCGCAGCCTGTAAGAAACAGAGTTAAGACCAAAGTCACAGCATTTTGACCTTAAGCTCAGAGCTCTAACTTCCCCACAGGCCTCACAGGCCTGGTGCCCAGAACATGCATCATCTCTCAGAGTCTGCACTGATACTGTCTGAGTTGTGTACACCACAGAGTCACAGAGTGAAAAAGCTAGAAAAGTCATTAGACTTTCCAACCTCCACCCCCTGAAAACTTCCACTAGTATTCTAGTTAAAAGCGTAGGATGAAAGGTAAGAAAGATTAGGGTTAGAATGCACCAATTTTGGGCTTTGTGACCACAACCTAGTAAATAAGTCTTGCTGAGCTGCGGTTTTCTTACATGTATTTTAGAGGTCAGATGACTGACCATCTTTCTTGCTTATAAAGAGAATTAAAAGGACACATGTTTGTAAGGCAATTAACACAATACCTGTCACATGGAAACCTCTCTGTGAGTGACATAAATTATTAAATTACCTATTGTTGTGATTATTATTAACCCACAATTCTGAACCACCAGTGCTTTCTCCACTCCTTACTCTCTCTCTATACTATAAACTTTAAAATATATATGCCACTGAGGCTAGAGACTGTGTCTCTGTTGTCTTTGTACCCTCAAATCAATTCATATTTCTTGAATGTCACAATTAATGAATGATAGCATTGCTAAGGCATTCATTTGAAGTATTATCCTAAGGGAATAATTGCCTTCGAGTTCTTAGGTGGGCTCCTTTCTCTTCCCACCAGGAAGGAGACTCCAAATGTTGACAAAGGTGAAAAAGGTTGAATCACGTGTTCCTGTTCCTTCAAGCATTATTTCTTTTTGGATTTTTTTCCCCTCTGTGTTTACCCCTTGTTCCTTCACACACCTGCTTCAGACCCAGCTGAGAGTCAGGGATGGAGGTGCTGGGTGTGGGCCCCATTAGGGAGGATTTGGGCTTTATCCTTTGCTTGTGTTCTCCTCTTGTGATTTGTATTAATTTCGCTTTGGGACACATGCTACTAGGCACAAGAAGCCTTTTTGATTGAACAGTGAAAGAAGCCTATTAGAAATGTGAAATCATAATTTCTGGAGGTTTGAGGACTTAAAAAAAATGTGGACAGCTGTTGGCTAAAGAACTGAGGAATGTTTAAGTCAGGAAAATATCCTAGGTAATGGAGCCAGAGAGCCTAAATCAGTGGTAAATACTGCTAAGCCATCATTACACACTAAATAGTTATTAGTCATCTCTCTGTTTTTAACGGAAAGCTTAAGGGTCTGAAGTCCAAAGCTTAGACTCCATTCTCTCTAACAAATCAAAAATCCCATCCCCTCCAATAACAGAAATCTGCCAAGAGAACATTAAAGGTCAAGCTAAACCCACAAAAGCAAAGCAATGCTGATTTCAAAGACCCAGAATGGAAAAATACAATTAAAAGTCACCGGTTCACTCTGAGCAGGAGAAAAGATTGAGAGTTTGATTTAAGGTTAGGAGCCCAAGGGGCAATGGCGAAGGGAAGCAGGAACCCCAAGCCAAACCATAAGCAAAGTGGCCTGGAAACTCTCAAACTTGGCGGGAGCCTTTCCCTTTCCCGTCCCCTCTTGGGCGAGTGGGTCACAGCGTGGTTGGAATGTTGAGCTGCCCCCGCGGGACCTATATTGGGAACCTGGCCTCCAATGGATAGGTCTGGGCTATGGACCTGGCTCTCTCCCAGCTTCACAGTGATTTTCCTGTGTTATCCTACACAAGTCATTCACCCTGCCCTGCCCTAGTTTTACCTAATTACAAAATAATTTCTTCTAATGAGGCCAAGTTTACCAGTAAGCCTGCATTTTGTGGTTTGTGGGATGCCAAGAAGACACCAGTGGGGCTGTAGGCCCAGCTTCATAATATTCACATCTCTCCATTATACTTTCTCACCAATGCCTGAAATGCCACCATTCATGGATATATTTAATCTAAAAACAGTTTTTGAGTGCCTACTTCACATCAGATATTGTACTAGGCACTAGGAACACAGAATTGAGTAAAATAAACATAGATCCTATGCACAGTCTAGTTGGAAGAAACAGACTGAATTAAACAGGTAAATATATGCAAATATATATACGCAAATTGAGAGTCCCCTGAAAAGTTAGTAAACAAAGTGCAATGGTAAAGATGAGAAGTCTAAGTCTTAGTTAATTTCATTAGCAAAGCCACTGAGAAGGTGGCTTTTAAGCTGAGACTTTAAATTCACAGTGAAGATCCAGGAACATACTCTTCTAGGTAGGAGACTAGCAGGTGCTAGCCTCTAAGCTGGAAAGGAGCTTGGTGTGTTCTGAAATTGACAAAGAAAGGAGGTTGTTGTGGATGGAACATGGTATGTGAGCTGTAAAGGAGTTGAGACGAGGGTGAGGGGTAGCTGAGGAGAGGTCACACGGGGCGTGGTAGGCCACAATAAAGCAACTGCGCATCGCACTGTCCATAATGTAAAGCTATCAAAGTTACTAAGCAAGAGGGTGGCATCATCTGTCTCACAATTAAAATTACTGTGGCATCAGTGAGGTGAATAGAATCTTAGAAGCCACAAGAGGAAGCAGGGAAATGAGGTATAAAGCATGCTCCCCTCCCTAGATTGTGAGCTCCATGAGTGCAAAGAGTTGTGTCTGTTTTATTCACTAAAATTGCTCTGGTTCTTAGAACAAGAGTTGTTGCATGAAGATAGTGATACAGAATAAAGGCAGAGCCTTACATAGAGTCAACAAGAGAACTCATGTGTGTGGCACTTAAGAGGAGCTCTATCAATAAATATTTATTAAATGAATGAAGGAAAGAGTGAAGCTTGCCATACTCCAGAAAAAATATTACAGTAGCTTGGATGTAGTGGTGGAAGTGGAGAGTGAGAAGTATGCAGATTTGAGATATACCTGAAGGCGAAACACAAAGGACTTCTGAATAGAATGAAGGTGAGGGTGGAGAGAGAGACAAGTGAAAATCAACACCCTTATTTATGGCTTGAGGAACAAGCTAAGTGGCAAAAACATTTCCTGGGGTGGGAAAACCTCTGGGAAGATAGATAGATTAGATGATTGTCCTGTAGCCTGAATCAGAACCAGCCTTGCCGTCCCAGATCTGTGTATGTCATAATAAAGGTGCATTGTTATCAAGATTTGGGGTGCTTTGTTTTGCAGCATTGCTGTGGCCATAGCTGAGTGAGGCAGGAATCATGAGACTCAAAGGAAAATCATGATTTCAATTTTGAAATGTCAAACTTGAGAGAGCTCTGAAATACTCAAGCGGGGATATCAAATAGCCAACTGAACACACAATTCCATAAATGTACAGATGAAGTCTCAGCTCAAGGTAAACCTTTTGGACTCACTAGCACAAAGATTATATTTAAGACCAAGAACATGGATGAGATCATCCAGGGAGAGTATATAAAAAGAAAGGTAAAAAAGTGCCCATTTCCCAACCATGGGGTCCTTCAACATTTAGAGGTCATGAGAAGAAGACTGAGAATTAGGGACCAGAGAGGTGATAGGAAAATAGGAGTGCTTGGGAGCACAGCATCCAAGAGAGGAGATTTTTAAAAAAAGAAGTAGAGAATGTTCAACTGTGTCAAACATTATTATAAGACTATATTAATTTCCTATTGCTGCTGTAAATTACCACAAACTTGGTGGCTTAAACAACAAAAATTTATTATCTCACAGTTTGGGAGATCAAAAATCTGAAATGGGTCTGATTGAGCTAAAGTTAAAGTGTCAGTAAAAATGTCTTCCTTCTGGTGGCTGCAGAGAAGCCTTTCCCAGCCTCCAGATGCCACTCACATACATTGACTCATGGCCTCTTCTACTATCCCCAAGACTCTCTTCGACTCAGGGCACAGTGACTTTCTTGCTTCTCTCTTTTACTGAGAAGGATCCTTATGATTACATTGGGCCCACAAGGATACTCCAAGATAATTTTCCCAGCTCAAACTCAGCACATTAGCAACCCAAGTTCCATCCACAACCTTAACGGCACTGTTGCCCCATGCAACACAACATATTCACAGGGGCCAGGGATTAGGAAACAGGCAGCTCTTGGAAATCATTATTCTGCATCTGACAGACACTAAGTAGCTTTGCTTTTTGGGAAAAGAGATAGATGATTCTGGAAAAGCTTTGGGCTTCTAGTGTGTTAATTAGTTCCCAAGAATATTAAAAGAATATCTCCCTTATACACAGAATTATATGAAAAACATTTCAGGAATCAGAAAAACAGATTTAACCATAAAGAAAATCCCCTTCAGCTACTTATTTTAAAGAACTGGGGTTTCCAGCAATGTGAGGGAAAAAAAGAGCAAAGAATGAAAGATCAAGATGGACAAAAAGAATACCGGAATAAACAGAGATAATCCACAGAATATGAGAACTTTCAAAAATGATTCTAATGAGGATTCCCAGAGATATTTGAGAAAAGATCATATCAAAAATATAAGCATAAGTTTCTATAAAAGGATTAATTAGGGGGCAAGAAAGCATTCATAGAAATTTAAAATATGAGGGCTGAAATTTAAAAAATATATATGTTTAACAGTATGGTCTGAGGAAAATACCCCAGAGCACAAAAGATAAAAAATGAAAAGGAAAATAATGTAAGATAAAAGTAAAGTCTTAAAAGATCAGTCCAAAAGGGTCATCTTCCATCCAAAAGAGTTCTAGAATAAGAGAAGAGAGAATGTGAAGGAGAATAAAAAATCAAGAAATACTGCAAGACAGCAGGACAATGGCAATAACGTTTTAAGGAAAAATGTTATTTTGAACTCAGAACTCCATACCTACTCACAATACTAAGTGTGAAAGTAAAATGAAGAAATTTTCTAGACATAAAAGGATTGAGAACATTTGTCTTCATGCAACCTCTGGGAGAAAAATATATCTTGATTATCTATTCCAACAAAACAGCAGAAAGTACAAAAACAAGAAACCGAGGGACTGATTCAGGACTGTTGGTAGAAGTTGTGATCTCCACCTCTTCCCAGGCCAAGAGTGGATCCAGTTCTGGGCACTCCTCCATTTATATGGATCACTTAACTGTTCTCATCCAGGGAGTATGATGAAGTCACGTGTGCCACTTGCAGCCCAAAGAAATTAGAAGCACGTGTGCCTTCCCCATCGCCAATCTTTGCCTGCCACTGGCTGATTGCAGAAGAGATCAAGATGAGAAGATAGCTGAGACTTCTGATGGACATTTCCAGAATGTCTGCATGAAGCAGAGCTCCCTTCTAGTCTTACTGGGACTGGGATGTGAATGAAAAATAGATTTCTATAAAATTATGCCTTTGAAATTTGGAGATATTACACCATTAAACATAGCCCAATTAATATAACAATATAATGGGAAAAATATTCTAGAAAAATGGCTCTGCAACAGGTATATAAAGTATGAGGTCCAAATTTGAACAGAATTCAGAACACTTTAATAGTTTTATCTTCAAGAAGAAAATAGACTTTATTAAACAAAGAATAGATTAGAAAGCCAAGAAATTCTATGGATGTGGTAAGGAAAGAATATGATTCTTCTGTCAGCATGTAAAAGAAAGCAATTAGAAACACCAAGAACAATTAAAGGATATATAAAAATATCATGGCTTAAGTACAAACCCAACTAAAATGCAGTATGATATTGAGCAATTAGAAGAAAACAGAGTCTATTTGAACTTAACTTTGGAAGCATTCTTTGTCAATCCTAAATAACAGAGAATTACAGTTCCTTCACTCTGAGTTCAATCCTACCACTTGGTTCTATGGCACAGTTACTGTTATTTCATTTACATTGTCATAAGATTGTAAAGGCTAATTATTTACTTTCACATTCTTAGAATCAATTTTAGAAAAAAAAACTAAATATAATCATAAAACAGGATGTAAATGTTAAAACTCTGATACTAGATAGGTAATTGTACAGCTGACACAACTTGGGAGATATGAGGAGAAGAGGAAGTCAAGAGTGTGTTGAAGCCTCATTTCCTCATTGTAAATGGTGGGGCATTAAGAAACACTTTCTAAATTTGGTGGAATGAGAGCAGTTTTGATCATAACATTTAACAAAACTGGGTATCCAAAGTCCTAATTCTTCACAGCAGAGTCAACAAAGAAATATGTAACAAGAAATTGTTTAATATTATTTCAGTAACAATTAGAAGAAATAAGAACATAAATAATCCTACTAAGGAGTGAGACTCTGGAAGGAAGGTAGTAATGGGAATGATGTTAATTTTTTACTTACTACCGAGTTTCAATTTTTCAAAGAACGTGCATATATTACTTTTACGGTGCCATCAACCAAGACTGTGAGAAGAGGAGCCAGAACAGGTGTGTGTGTGCGGGGTGGGGGATGGATAAAGATTTCAGTTTAAACTTGTTGAGTCGTTTATTTGAAATCTTTAGATCAAACACAAGCATTTACTCTAAGCTCTCTGATAGTGGGATTATAGAAATACACTTAATACACAATGGAAGACTTTAATGTACTCACTTTGAAATTTGCATTTTTATTTTGGAAAGAATTTCATGTTCAAAGTTTTTGTTTGTTCTCAAATGCATTCACTTCTTTGACTTAGAGTAATTACGTTTGATAAAACACCAGCAATTTTTCCATTGCTCATCATAAAAATCTCATTTTAATTCATGTTTTCCAGTGTCTTCTCAAGTGCTTACATTACTGAAATATTTCATAAAAACATCAGCGTTCTCAGATTGGTAAATTTCCTACTGTTTCTTAAAGCCATGTGTCATGAACTTGGTTTGTCATTCAATTAATAGGCTCCTTCTTAAGCCCTCTTTTCATAAGCAGCACAGCATGTGGTAATTCACTGGTCTTCTCCAAGGAAAAATGCACAACAGAGAGATGGAAATACATTTCCAGACCTTGGCAGAGACAGAGAGGTCAGGATTAAAGTGCTGTATTTGGTGGTGATTAAAGGGCTAATAATGCAAGCCATGAAAGTGGAATGAAATTGCCTAAGCGGAGAGTAGAAGGAAACGAGATGAGAGGTAATGGCAAAAGTCAGGCAATGCTCACACACAAAGATGCAGACTTAAGAAGAATAAAGCACGAAGATTAAGGTGCAGTATGAGGGAATAAGATGCAAACTCACTAGCTATGAATTACTTGAAGAAACTGTCATTATTGACTTTTAATTCTCTAATCCTCCTCTCCATGATCCCATTATAGACACTTTTCAAATATGAAGTGAGATGAAAGAGGAAGACTGCAGAATGGATGGAGACGAAGAAAAAAATTCGAGTAGAGCCAAGAGCAAATAAGTCAACTGAATAAATTGTCCCTGTAAGGTAGGACTTTGTCACCTCGGCATCTAGCAATTTAGAGCTCCTTCTATGCAGTAAAAGCTCAACAGAGGTGAAAGGTAATGAATAAATGAAGTACAGGCTAGAATGGGCCCAATGGAGAAGAGAGAAGAGGGATGATAGAAAAAGATTGTGGACTAAGATTAATTTAGGAGCCCAGCATTTATATTTCTACTGTTAACCTCAAATCTGAATATCATAATTATTTACATTATATGAAATAGCATATGCAACCAAGATGGCTCCAAAATGAGCCTCCAATATGGACATCCCTAAGCCCTCTTAGTTTCTAGGTCACACATTCTTTTAAAGTGCCCAAAGGCACTTTAGAGTCTGTATCAGACAGTACAGTCCCTAGACAGAAATTGCTAGAAGTTCACCAATGTCTTAAGAAAACAATTCTACACGATGATGTTGAGCAGAAACAAGTAGGTCTATTCTTTAGTTTAAGTGAAGAGACTTAGCAGAAACATAAAGCCATTGTTTTCCTTATGTTATCCAATTGGACTAAATGAATTATTAGTATGAATACAATCATTTCACCTCTCAGGTACTAAAGCCAAGAATTCACAGGCAAAACACACTTTTATTTTCCCTAATTTCTATCATAACCTACGAGTGTGGATCAAACTACATTCATAACAGAAAAGCAGCAGAGAATCAGTACTGTATTAACCACAAATCTACTTGGTACATTTACTTTGCAGGAGAAATGGACTGATATCTGACCACAGGTAGGGGCCAGGAGGACCCCCTGCTGGTGAGAATTCATCAGTCTCTGTCTCACCAAGATAAAATTACTTCCCTTCAGGTATGGACCATTCCCAGCCAGAAAGAATTTTCATAATCTTCATCCTGTGAGCTCCCATCAGTTCTTGGGATCTATATCTATCTATATTTTGAAAGAGAAACAGAGAGAGAGAGATCACTCCTACATCTTCCTCATTCTTCCGAACCTCAACCACTCAATCCTTTTCTTGGGAAGATGTATGTCAAAGTACTGTAGATTCTCATTATTTGCAGTTATGTTCTATAAAGTCACCACAAAGACTGCATTACTGAATACCCAGCCACTGATCCTAGTGGAAATACAGAGTTAGGTTCCTACAAATCTCTAGTCACAACTATTTTGTCAACCAATCAATGCACAATCTTGTTTTATATGTGTCTCTGATTAAAGACATATTACTTAATACATATTGCTAATTCATTAACATTGAACTCACTGCCCACAGCACTATAACTCATGCCTAAATGAAGCTTATCTAATACTCATATTTTCTCTGTAAGCCACATCCCAGTATTCTTGCTCTTAGTAATACTAGACAGCACTTCAGCACTAGGCTTGGGGACCATTTAAACAGCACCCCAAAAAAGCACAAAAATGCAAAATCATAGCACTAAATAGAACGCAAAAAGGACACTTGTTTACAGTACGAGAGCTGAAACAGAAAGGCAGAGTGTTGCCTTGCTTCACCTCAGTTGGAAACATGTGTGACAGGTGACTCAAATTTTTCACCACTCTGTGTATGTTCACAAATGACTGTGAAAGCACAGTGAGTGTTGATTTTGATGTTATAATAAATTTTAGTAGTAGGTCAATTTGCAAACACAGAATCCATGAATCATAAGGATCAATTGTACTTACAAAAAAATAAAGCTAGTATCTATTGTTCAAACACTGCATACCAGGCACTGTTCTATGCTCTTTAGGTATTTACCTCAGTTAATCCTCGCAAGGACCCACTGAGGTAAGTATAATTCTCATCCCCATATCACAGATACGGAAACTATAGACTGAGAGGCCCACGTGCCTTGCTGCTCAGGAGTGGTGCCAGAATTTAATCCCCAGCCACGTGACTCAGAATCCATGCTCTCAGCTACATCCCTGGATGCAGAACAACTCCACAGGTCTTTTTCTCACCCTGGCCCACCCATCAATCTACTTTCCTAAGTAAAATAATTATATTCCTGAACTTGAATTAATTTGAACACTCCCTGAGAGGCCAGAATGAGGCTAGACTCAGTTTTTGTTTTAAATGGCAATTATTGCTTTCTTCTTGCCAAATACAGATGACAGTTACTATATGCAAGGCACTGCCACCTGGGGGGTGGTTACCAGGCACATGAGTAATCAGCAACTGCAAAAGTGATGAAGGCCAGTGACTCTGAGACCCCCTGGCCCCCACATACCCTATTAAAGAGATTCAATTCAAGTTTAAGTGCCTTTACCAGTTCTACATCCTTGAAAACAAGGGCATCTCTATACCTTAGTGATTGTGTCAGTCCAATAAGGGGGAATCGTCCTGCCTACTTCTGTCCTAGCATGATGGACGGGCTGGCATAGAGCTGGGTGGGGAGGGTGTGACTACCCCTGTCCATGCAGACCATGCCCTCACCACCATTTGCTGTCTGCACCACTTTCCTCTCTGCCACCAGAACCACCACAGCTCTGGATATGGGACAGATATGATTATTCCATATCCCAAAAGAGGAACCAAATGTTCAGAGAAATTGTGACATGACTGGTTAGGAACAAAGGTTAGACTAAAGGTGAGGCTGACCTTGTATTTGTGAAGGTGCAATGATTACTAAGGGATTCTACATTTAATCCTTACAACATCCCTGCAGAAAAGGCATTATTCTCTCTGTTTTGCAGACTAAGACACCAAGGTTTGGAGAGGGCCAATGATTTCCCTCCAGTCATGTGGTTGATAAGCAGGAGAGCTAGAACTGAAATCACGTTTTCTGTCTCCCTGTCTAGTGATCTTCTTGCTGCCTCTGGACAGGTCAAGAAAAGAAGCAGAGCATCCCAGGCAGGTGGCAAAGCACAAGTAAAGGCACACAGGCCCAATAGACTACCACCACACACAACTGCTGATTGCTTTCCACTCCCTTGGCAGAGACTTATTGACCCCTGCAACATACCAGGATATAACACAACAGTGAAAAAAAGAGATACAACTGCTGGTACCATAGAGAGACACACTGAGCAAGTCACTCAAGGGGAGACAAGAGGAGCAAGGAGAAATTCAAGTATTAGGAGAACAGATAACAGGAGGCCCTCATCCTCCCGAGAGTCCAGGAAGCGCTCACTGAAGAATGATATTATGGCTGATACCTAAGAGTGGTGGCAGGAAGCAGCTGCCATGCAGAAGGAGGGACAGGTATAAAAGTCCAAAGGTAAGAAAGATTTGGGGAAATCTGAGAAGCTAAGAGTCCAGAGAGGTGAAAGAAGCATAAAGAGGAGGGGGAAGTGGACCTGAGATGGGACTGGGATGATGGAGCCACATGTTATGGGGCTCCCTACTTCAAGGACCCAAAGACCTCAATACAGTGGTCCATCCCATGGGCTTCTCAGCTGTCAGGGGTCCCTTGCTGGGGGAGGAAGGCAAGCCCATTAAGCTCTTTAATCTCTCCCCTCTAGGTCATTTCCTCCAGTTACGAATGAATCATACGGTTTCCTTCTCCCCATCCACATGGCCTGGGTACCGAGGCTTGGAACAGGGGTCTGTTTTCCAGGTGCAGTCTCACCAGTGCCATATAAAGGGGGATTATTCCCCTTCCTGCAGCTTGACTCCTCGCACAGGCCAGCCCCAGCAGGGTCGGCTTTCCTCACGGCCAGATCACATTACGAGCTAATATCTAATTTGTAAGTTCTACATCACACCTCAGTTTCACAGCATTTTGGCTTCCAAGTGAACATTCATTTCTTCCTTTTTCAAAATTAGCTGAGTGCCCTACAATGAGAGGAGAAGAGAATGTACAAATGGTCAAATAAAATGGAAAGGGCCTGAATTGTTATCTGACCACAAGGATGTAACTTCATCCCTTAGTTAACAATCTGTAAAATGGGGTCTTGATTCTTTCTGCCATTACAGAGTTGCATATAGTCCAAAATAAAGTGGAAAGTTTAATAGATGGAATTTGTATTCTAATGCCAGCTTTTCCACTAACCATTCCTCCTGTCTTCAGTTTCCCCATCTGTAACATAAACAGATGAAAATATATAGACTCTAATGTCCCCTTTCAATATAACATTCTTTGCTGTTCTGTGTGATTAGTGGCTAAAAGATTATATTATGAGAATTTTCAAATTCTAATTAATATCACTGTAATTATATTTCTGTATGTTTAAGTGCCAAAAGTACTAAGACTTTTTGGAGATGGGGGCAGAGGACATGTAAGGATAAACAACCTTTTGATAGAGCAGCATAATGATTCAAATTCTCCCCATCTCCATATCTGTGCCGTGTGACTTAATAGTATGTCCCACTATGGTCTTGCTTTGGGACAATGTGATGTTGGTGAGTATGATACAAGCAGACTCAAAAAAATTCTTTGAGTACTATTGGGGTTGCTTCTCTGGCCCTCTGCTATAGCCACGCAAAAGACAAGCCCCCCAGAGGTCCCAGAAGACAATGAGGGACATGTGAAGGAAAGCTAACCTGTAGACACGTGAGCAAGCCCAGCCAAACTGTAGACTAATGAGTGAGCCCAGCCAGCCCTGCCAAGCTCTTCCTCGATGATCTGATCCCTGTTGATGAGCTAGAAAAGATTTTTTTGTCATACATCACTGGGTTTGGGGGCAATTTGTTATACAGCATTAATTTAGTGGCTGATACAAATCTAGACCTAAGTACTTTGTAACCTCTTTAGTCTACAGAAAAAAGTAATCAACTTGTTTCTATGCCTCATATTTCTATATCTTCATCTGTCCTTTCTATCTCAGATAAAAGCATGTCCCTCCTCTGAGTCAACACTAATCCTACCTTCTCCATTGCAATTCTCTCCGTTTCAGCCTCCTCCCTGACATCACTCCATCTATCATTCCATCCCTTGGAAGGATTAATGAACCTCGACGTCTTTAAGGGTGATTTTTCTTAGAGAGGTAGATTTAAGAGAAGCCCTCGTTGTCGGGAAGCCATTGTCTGTAACAACCTATTTTGTTTTGGGGATTTAAAAGAACAGTACCCATCCTCTGGTAGTTCCCAGATGGAAAAAAAAAAGGGGATATGCATTCTAGACCTGATCTTAACCAGCTCTACTGTTCACACCCTGGGAAGTGGCCCAATAAGAAGACTGAGACAAAGAGCTGCATCTGGTAGGTAGAGGTTGGAGGTCAATGAGGACGTGCCTTAGCGAGGTTTAGCATGGAGGCAAGATTAAAGTCTTCCCTTAGAAATCATCACAGCCTGTTCAGGAATATGCCCACACTCACCAGCCTAGGCTGGTTACAGAAGACTAAAGCCTCAAATATGGTGGCGAAGTTGTCCAGAGACTTGAGTCTACTGCACCCGCAATTATCATCGAGAGATTCAACCCAATGAAAAGGATTTAGCCCCTTAGTAGCTCTTTTATGATAATCGTTATTGACTCTTTGTCTGAAACCATCTAAACCATAAAATTAAGTTTATTTACTTATATTTTTGCTATTGAAATTTAATTTACTTTTCAGAAATATTAAATATACTTCTAGAAGTTTCTTCAAATAACTTTTAACTTGGTTTTTCCTTAGTTTGGGCCCAGGACCAGAGACCAGAACTTTCTATCCCACATTCGTTCTTCCTTTTGTATAGCAAACCCTACATCAAAGGAATTGGGAGTAAAAGTAATGGTTTAGAAGGCAGATATAAATATCCTATGGGAGGTGACAGTCACATAAACATTAGGTGATGTTTATAACATGTAAGTATATTATATATGATTTATAACAGTAAGCATTCAGTAGGTGTGCATTAAAATGTAAATGCACTTAAATAAAAGGATTTCTAAAGTCTGGCATTAATAAATTATAAACTCCATCAGATAAGACATCTTGTCACTTTTATTTATAACTATTTATTCAGCACTTTTCAGGGTATGCTCAGATATTTGTGGAATAGATGGACTGATGGATGATGAACGGACAAAACAGATAATATACATATATTGAATATCCACTATGTGCCAGATATGCTTCTAAGCTGAAGAGATACAGAGAAAAATAAACGGAATCCTTACCTTCGAAGAGAGTTCATTTAACCTAGTTCTGATCATATTTTACAATTCAAGAATTAGACTTCCTGATTTATGGTGGGATATGACACATATCTTCAAGCCAAATGTGCCCTCAACTGGGGCAAAAGCACTGCTATTTCATTCTGACCAAACCATTTTGGATAGAATGTTCTCCATGTATCTATCACTGAGCCTACAACCTTGACATAATCATCTCGTTAGACGGCTTTCTGACATTCAAATGGCGGGCCTTTGAGGATCAGGACTACATTCTATTCCCAGTTCATGGCATGTTGCAGATGCTTAGTAAATATCCATATTCATAGAATGAACAATTGGATTAATGAATGCATCTCCCAAATTTAAATTTTTGCTGGAGTATCTCCCCTTTAAATCTTGATTTTTAAAATACAGAAATGAATTAAAATGAACAAAACAGTCCTGATCACATGCCCATTAGACAATTCTTTCAAAAATGTGCACATCATCCTACTTTGCAGAGTTTTGTGCCAGGAAAGGACATTATGAGGTAAATGTGCTGAGACCGTAATAGCCAAGTTAAAGACAGCATGGAGTGGGGAAGATATCCTCCGACAAGTAGCATGTCTTAAATAGCAAATGGCTCCCAAGAAATAGTATGTCTCTTTCTCACCCAAGTTCTGAAGCAATTATATATAAAATAAAGATGTTAGAAGATGGGAGATAAAACATCAATTTTATTACTTGTAAAAGCTAGATCTATGAGAAATTGGACTTCCTCACAATAAACCCCAGAATTATACAGCCTTACACACCCCACCACAAGCTGTGTTGGACCAACACACAAGAGGCAAATCTCTCCAAGAATTGTTCTGCTCGGTGCAGCAAAGAGAGGAAATTCTCCCTGTGGGAATCTGGTGTCCAAGAGAGAAAGGGGGAGAGAATGGGACCAGACTATACATGTCTGGTTTCTCCTTCACAACTGAATAATCAGAAACACCCTCAGAAGGAGTTGAGTGAGCCAACATAAGAGGCCAGGAGTGTTACTCTTACGGATGTCTCTCCACATGGAGGGACACAGAAGAACTAGGAGAAGCATTCCTACTAGTCAACTCTTGGTCCTCAGTGGAATTGGAGGTGAGCAGAGCACCAGATCAAGCAGCTGGAGGCTTCACTTCTGAGAAAAGATCAACTTGAGAACAAGGGTTAATGGGTGATCTGCAAACAAAACCATCAATGAACTGGTCGACAATAAGGCTCAAAGCTAGGCCAGAACTCCAAGATCTCCCGGATCATTTCTGTTGCTGCAGATGCCTTCTCTTCTACTCTCCCTTTCTTTCCCACAGGCCCTGACAACAATATATTTCCTCTGCTCTTACCGTCACACTCCGAACTAAGTCATTCTGCCTATTCTTTTCATAATCAATTTTATATCCCTGCATAGTATAGACACACTATTTCATTTTCAATGGCAGAATTTTGTTCCTTGTTTTTCAGATATTCATGCATTAAGTGCAGGTCTAAATTTCAAAAACCTCTTTAACTAGTGTTGAATTTCCTGTGAGGCATGTAGTGCAAAAGGAAATACATATCTTCTTGTACAGTTAAATGCTGTCAGGGCAACTGAAAGAAAAAAAGGTATTAAGCATTTCCAAAGCCCCTCTTCTGAATGTGCGCAGGTTGACATTGATTAAAATACCACACATTATAAAATGTGTGAAAGAAGGTGAACTGGGGCCAGCAAAAATATTTTGTTCCCTCAGGTGAGTAAAATCTTGGATTACATGATTTTCATGTATTCTAGACCTAGTTGGAGGTTATCCTAATTTGAACAAGGCATCATCTTTTCACACTAAAAATTGGCACTTAATTGCACAGCTCATGTCAGAACTACCAGGAATGGTATTTCTATAATATGGATGGTCTTTTCTTAACTACAGCACTGGGCTCTCCAGGGTCATGTGTTTCAGGAAATCACTTGCTTAAATGGCTCTGTTCTGTACTTGGGAAAGGAACAAACGTTTGTTGAGTATTTAGCGTTATATATTCTGTTGGTTCTCTTTCTCTGAAGAACCCTGACCAATACACCAGTGAAACAAAACGTGGGAGTACCTACTGCTTAGCGTATAGACAGCTGCCTCCTTTATCTTTTTTCCTAACATCCTTATTGAGATATAATTCACATATTATAAAATTCACCCTTTTAAAGTGTGCACTCCAGTGATTATTAATGTATTCACAGAGCTGTGCAACTATCACCACAGTCTAAGTTTAGAACATTTTCGTCACCCCCCAAAAAAATTTCATACCCATTAGCAGTCACTCTCCACCTCCCACTCCCTACCTCCAACCCCTGGAAACCACTAATATGCTTTTTGTCTCCATAGATTTGCCTATTCTGGACATTTCATATAAATAGAAGTATACAATTGTGGTCTTGTGTGACTGGCTTTGTTCAATTAGTATGTTTTCAAGATTCATTCATGTTTTTGCATTTATCAGTACTTCATTCCTTTTTATTGCCAAATAATATCTCATTATATGTTTTTTTTAATTTTACAGTTCAAGTCCAAAATGGGCCAGCAGAACTGCGTTCTTTCTGGAGACTCCAGAGAGAACTCTGTTTCTTTCCCTTTTCCAGTTTCTCGAGGCTGCTTGCATTGTTTGGCCCACGGCCCTTTTGTCTATCTTCAAAGCCATCCGCACAGCATCTTAAAAACGGCTCCCTGTCACCTCTGCTTCTATCCTCACATCTCTTTTCACTCTCCTGCCTCCTCCTTATAATAACCCTGTGATTATATTGTGAACACCCAGAATAATCTCCCCATCTCGAGATCCTTAGCTTAATCCCATCTTCAAAGTCTCTTTTTTCATGGAAAGTAACGTACAGATTCTGAGGATTCGGACATGGATATCTTTGGGGGGCGGGGGTCAGTATTCTGCCCACCACAGGGAGACTATCATAAATTGTGATTTTTTTTTTAACACCTGATACTTTGGAAGTAGCGTTTCCAGTCCACTGATATCATAAACTTGAATTATTCAAGCATAGAAATTAGAATTAAATTTGATTTTATAAAATGAGAGAAACGTGTTTGCTACTTTCATTAAGACAAATATGAATCTTAGTACTATAGAAATAGTTAATCAAAGTGGTTCTCTGAATGGGTTCCTGACTCAGACTTCTAGAGATCAATTCCCAGCTCCGCCACTTAAGCTAAGTGACTTTGGTAAGTGATTTAAACCTTCTGTGCCTTAGTTTCTTCATCCATACAAAGGACAATCTAAGAATATGATTTCATAGACTTGCTCTAAGAAGTAAATAAGATAATACACGCAAAGTGCTTAGAACAGTGCTGAGAATGTAATAAATATTAATACATTTTCATTTTTGTAAAATTATCAAAAACATTTTTTAGAGAGAATCGGTCAGCCTCAAACCATATGAAGCAATGAACATGTGTTTCTAGAGAAGAGCTTAAGTGATTTACCAGGAAAATCTCATTTTGTTTCTTTATAAGGCTATTTTTCACATTACCTGCTTCTAAGATTCTGAGTCAAGCCGGCTGTCCTGGAGCTGAAATGTTGGGATATTACTGCAGATCCTAAGCCTGATAACAGAGAATGAGGCCACAGGTCTTCATCTAATTCCAATTGTGACGTTAGCACAACAGTCATAATTACCAGATTGATACTTACCATTTACTGAGCACTACTATGTGTCAGCAACTCTTCGAAGCATTTAATAGGAATTAATTCCTTTAATCCTCACTCTAGCCCTATGAGGTAGATAGTAATCTCCATTTAATAGAGGGGAAACTGAGGCCTGGAGGATTTAAGCATTTTGCTCAATGCTTCACAAGCTGGTAAGAAGCAAATCCAACAGTCTAAGTCTGATCTCTTGTTCTCAGGTGCATGGATCTTCCCACTAGTGAGACCGTGAACATTTGGGTGAGAGCAATCTCTGAAACCAGCCTGCCTAGGTTCAAAGTACGGCTTTGTGACATGTGCAAGCTGGGTAACCTTAGGCAAATTGCTTAACTCCTCTGTGTTTCATCCATCAGTTGGTGGTGGACATAACATCTACCTCATGCAGTCTCTGTGAGGAGTAAATAAGACCCCACTGACAACATTTAACACATTACCACACCCACACAAATGCTCGATAAGAGCTTCCGAGTCAAAATTGGTTTCTTTTGTAATAGATTCTGCCTTTTAAATATCTTCAAAAGTAGAAAAACATTAATTGTAGCACCTATGCTCAATCACATTCTGTGATATTTCCATATAAACTCACGTTTAGTCCTCAACAGCCTTTCAATGAATTTTCGTACTCATTCATCCATTTGTTCATTGTCTTATTTCTCCAACAAAATGTGTTGAGACTCCAGCACGAGCTAAATCCTGTGTCCTAGGTTCTCACACCCAATCCTTATAAAATCCTCCATGCAAATAGTATTGTTGTCTCCATTGTTCTTTGAGGAAACTGGGTCTCGAAGATGCTAGATGACAACGGCAGTAGGTTCGGTCCCGGGAATCAGGACTCCTTCTCCCACCCAGCAGACATTCACAGCATCCTTTTCTCTGTTGGAATGTGGCATGAGCACAGACTGAGCAAACGCAACTGACCATGAGGTCTGCTTTGGCCAGTTGCCAGCTACTGACCTTCAATAGTGTATGTAATCTAAGTCTCATTTTTCTCATCTATAAAATAAGAATAATAATATCTACCTTCCAGGGTTGCTTTGTGAATAACTTAGTATCTTGGCATGTCTAGATGAGATTAAATGTTCAATAAATGGTTGCTTTTGGTTGTTATCATTTATATCTATTTACTAATTTCTTTGTAAAATTTAACCTGGTCTTTCTAATGAAACACAAATATGCTCTTTGTATAGAATGCATTAGGGAAAAATTTTCATCTAAGTTTTCTTATATTTTAATATAAACGATGAAAAGGTAGCTTGGAACATTTTACACATCTGTTATAAACCTCTGGGAATTGTCTGGAAGAAAGGACTTGAATCCAAAACAGGTGGCTGGGCAGGACATATTGGTCTGTGCGAAGGGTTGGACTTCCTTCAAAAGCTCACAAACTAAGGAAAAAGTCCAAGGGAACTGTGAGAAAACAGTAATTAATGACTACAAACACTGCTTCTAGTCCTCATGATAAAGTTTCTGTACAGAGTCATAAAGAGATCAGTTCCACATTTTAAATTCTCCCCCTAACTCCTCCTAACTCCCCCTAACTCCTAACCCCTTAACATCATTAACCAACAGGAGTAAAGCCCTACTATCCCAGAACACCAACTGTGAGTCAAATATACTAGACATTTTTTGTGCATTATCTCATTTTTTATCCATACAAGTGTTATGGGTTGAATTATCTCCCCCTCAAATTCGTATGTTGAAGCCGTAACCCTCAGTGCCTTGGAATGTGATCTTATTTGGATATAGGGTCCTTGCAGGTATAATTAGTTAAGATGAGGTCATTAGCGTGGGCCCTAATCCAATACGACTTATGTCCTTTTCAAAAGATGAAATTTGGACACAGACACACACACACAGGGAGAACATCACGTGAAGATGAAGGCAGAGATTGGGGTAATGATTCTCCACGCCAAGAAACACCAAAGATTGCCAGCAAACCAACAGAAGCTAGAAGAAAGACATGAAACAGATTTTTCCTCACAGCTGTCAGAAGAAAGCAACCCAGCCAATACCTTGATCTTGGACTTGTAGCTTCCAGAACTGTGAGAGAATAAATTTCTGTTGTCTAACACACCCAGTTTGTGGTACTCTGTTATGGCAGCCCTAGCAAAGTAACACAACAATCCACAGATAGTGCCATTATTATTCCCATTTTTGGGAAACTTACACTTAGGAAGTTTAATTGTCATGCCCAAGGACCCGCAGCTAGTGATTGACAAAGTGGGACAGCCTTATTCCAAAGACCATGCTGCTGGGCATTGTGGGTTCCATTTTCTACTTTCTTTTTAATTTTTATGAAGAAAAAGGAAATCCCTTGCTATCGTACTGCACTGGGTAGCTAAACTTTCTCAGAAATCAACTATGTTTTGTAGAATAGTCATTTACACCCCTAAAGACTGTTGACCTGCCTTGTGAAAAACATTACAACGCTTCAATAGTAATAACAAACATTCAAATAGTACTTCATAGCACTTACTGGTGTTGGCTTAGGCTTTCACATGAACTCCTGTGAGGAGATGTTGGCATCCCAGAGGAGGAACACACACAACGAGGTGGTGGGATTTGCCAATGTGAGGCAATCAGCGTGTAGCCAAGTCAGGATTGAAAGCAAGGCCTCCTAGTCCACCATGTTGTCTTCCTACTAGGAACACAAGCTTTACCTGCTTCTTCTGCTTCTGATATATCTGCTTCTTGCCTGAAAGGAGGAAGAGTACTGGGCAGTCAGGGGGCCCTATGTGAAAAAGCATGGCCTTTGCAGTTAGACAGATGTGGGTTCAATTCTCAGTTACCTGGAGCAAGACCCTCATTCTCTTTAACCGCAACGTGAGCTGTTGTGAGGATTAATGAGATAAACTATGAAAAGTGTCCTGTAGAGAATCCTGCTAAATAAGTTACATTGCACTAGTCAAAAGAACACCTGGCTTAATCTCAGCTTCACCATTTATTCAAGGTGCGATCTTGAATTCCTTTCATCTTCCTTTGCTTATCTTTTCAGGCCATTGTGTTGCATGGATGCAGTAACACTTTCTAGATTTTCATTTCTATTCAAAAACAAGGAATTAATTATAAGGAATCTGAAGAGAAATAGCAAATGCCCTACAAAAATATTCTACAAAAAAGTTGTAGAACATAGAAGGCATTAAACAAATATACACTTAGTGAACAAAAACGACTACACCCCAGCCTACCCCCAAGATTCAAAAGAACCTGTCATAATAAACAGGAAAAAAATTGATTTCACCTAGACAGTATCTGCATTGGTGAGAAACGGAAGACAGAGCCCATTTCCTCTGGAAAATTAGAAACCATAACCACTACTTTGATTAATAAGATCATCTCATGTCTTAGTTTTAATTTTAACTAAAATCCAAAAGTTTCATTTAAAAAACCCTCTGGGCAATTCCTTTTAAGCTAACTGTGAACTTAATTTAAATCCTCTCATCCCCTACTTCAATATTACTACAAATAAAACATGTTTTAAACTATGTTCCTATGCAAATATTTTTTAGAAACACATATATGAATTTGTCTCAGAGGAATTCTATTAAACGTGTTGAAATCCATGTCTAATCTGGGTTTGATATCTGATAACTGGAGATGCTAGGAAGACTTATCTCATAGTTTTCCTTTGGAAACCAACCTTGAATGATCACTGAGTGTTCAAAGTCAATACCTATTAATGCTTGTACATATGGTATTAATTCCACATTAATTCTGTCAAAAGTGATATCATAGTTAGAAGTTCCAAATGATGACATCACTAAAACAACTTGGTTTTCATGAGCATGGGACCAGCCAGTGCCAAAATCCAGTTCAATCTATTCATCTGTCTATTCTGACAAGTTCAGTTTAATTAGTTCATGGCCTCATAACGAACAAGAGGCTGGCTTTCTGTCCGATTGCCAGAGCATTTCTATTCTCTTCAACTTAAGTGCCAAACGCTTACACTGCTTTGCCCAATTTATACCTTTGCCTATAATTACTGGTCCCCAAGGTGTGATTGTCCTTTTTCATAAGAGTTTGTGCAGCTGCCAACATGAAGTTGTAAATAAATTGTAATACCGTTGCTGTGAGGTGTAAAAGTCCCACAGCTCATATCCAGAGCCTTGTATAATAAACTCAAGTAAACATTCCATTTCCTGCAAGTGATTGTGGCCTGTGACTAGATTTAGAAAACAGGGCAGTAAGTCATCTTTCTTTAATGAGTCGTTGAAAACAAAGTCGTATCCCATGAAACCAAAACCTGTCCCTGACAAAAACAAATAGCTTATTTGTAAAAGACCCTCCAAAGGGGACAAGCTTTTCTGTAGCTCATGATCTGAGTTCCATTTTTGTATTCAGAAAGTGCTTGAACAATAGCAATGCTACTCTCCCAACAGCAACCACTGCCAATGAAGCATAAGAAATTGGTTTTCTAACAAGGAAGACAATATGCTACAGGAGGAAAGAATGGGAGAAGGAAATGTAGAGGGATCACTTTGATAGCTTGCTCTCCTACTTACTAGCTGTGTGACCTTGGTCATTTAAAATCTCTGTGCCTCAGCTTCTTCAGCTATAACATGGAGAGAACGATGCCTACTAAATGGGGGCTGGCGTGGTCATAAGACGAGACCAAGCACCTAGCAACAGTCCTACCCAACAGTAGGTGACACAGAAATGATCATTTCTTCCTCCTTTTTCTTTGTAATAGACAGAAAACCAGCATTTCTGGTTTTCACTGGACCATCTCTTAGCCTACTGTGTAGAACGTGCTGCAGTTGAGGAGCAAGCCACATTTTTTCTAGCGTCACTGTTCTTAAAACCCCTGAAAATGCTTTCTTTTTAAATTGGCTCAATGCCAAAATGATACCTTAACTACAAACGCTGGTAATTTCTAAAATTCATTAAGACTGTTGACATTTTTCTCATTTTTTGGGGTCAAAAAGGGTTCATTGATTATTTTTCTTCCTTAATTATAATAGAATTTAAGAAAATTGGGGCTGGCCCAGTGGCACAGCGGTTAAGTTCGCACATTCAGCTTCAGCGGCCCGGGGTTCCCAGGTTCGGATCCCGGGTGTGGACATGGCACTGCTTGGCATGCCATGCTGTGGTAGGCATCCCACATATAAAGTAGAGGAAGATGGGCATGGATGTTAGCTCAGGACCAGTCTTCTTCAGCGCAAAGAAGAGGATTGCCACAGATGTTAGCTCAGGGCTAATCTTCCTTAAAAAAAAGAAAGAAAGAAAAGAAAAAAAGAAAATTGAATACTCCATATCGGATTTTATCCTATGGAACTCAGAGAGATCATAGGTTCAACTTTAATATTAAACAAAGTTTACATTGGAACCAATTATGTCAAGAAGTAATTGCTAACTAAAGTCATTGTGTGCCCAACAGTAGCCCGGATTTTACAGTGGAAAATTAAATTAATCAAGATTAACAATTCATTCCTATATGTGGAAAAGACTATTAATGCTGCCAAATATACATGGTTTCTACAACCATGTATATTTCCCAGCCTCCCCTGTAGTTAGTTTGGGGCTATTTGACTAGTTCTGGTTAATGGCCCATAATCAGGAGTGATGTATATTACTGTCACTTAAAGAAAGTTGAGAGTCAGAGTGTGTCCTCCATGTCTCTCTTCTCCAGCTACAATGACCCTGGAAAATGTACCAGGCAACACAGTAGAAGACAGAATGGAAGTAGATTGTAGAATTTTGTGCCAATGAGAGATTAAATATTATAATATTAATATGAAGCATGTGGGTGCTCTTTGCTACAGTCTTTTGTGTTAACTATCTGTGCCTTTCTAATAGATCAGAGTTCAGAGTTCACATTGCTTTGGATTCTGTAGGGTTTATCCATGGTTTCCCAGCCTTTAACAGACGCCAGGTATAATTAGGATCACATTCACAGCCATCTCTTTAAAAAAACGCCTCCCCGTTAAGTTGTGCTTAGGCTTCCAAGGAATGTTTCCTATTTACAGTTACCATGGGAAATCTACCAGACAAAGCATCATTTAAGTAACCACAGCCTCCTCAAGTGGGCACAACTTTCACTTCTACTGGGTCCTATCACATCTGCCGGGTGGCATATTCTTGCAAAGTCTCAATGTCTGCATTAGTTTCCTGTGGCTGCTGTAACAAATTACCTTGAACCGGGTGGCTTAAAAGAACAGCAATTTCTTCTCCCACAGTTTTAGAGGAGAGAAACCGAAAATCAAGGTGTCAACAGGCTGCACTCCTTCTGGAGGCTCTAGACAAGAATGCTTCCTTGCCTTTTCCAGCTTCTGGCGGCTGCTGACATTCCTTGGCTTCCTAGCTTTGTATCTTTGCTTCATCCCCACATCACCTTCTCCTCTGTATTGTCTCTTATAAGGACATTGCCACTGGATTTAGGGCCCATCCAGATCAGCCAGGATGATCTCTTCATCTTAAGATCCTTAACTTAGTTACATCTGCAAAAATCCTTCTTCCAAATAAGGTAACACTCACAGCTTCCAGAAATTGGGACTTGGACATATCTTCTTGGAGATCATTTTTAGACCTACTCAAATGCCTTCTCTGCTAATGTGAGCAGCACAGAATACTTCCTCCAGATGTAGCCTTCTGATAGCAGGTTCTAAAGCAGAGTTGCTTTGCTCCTCAATATCTTAAGAGTTTTAGGTACAGAAGGATGAAATATTCTTTTGATTTCTTACTAGTAGCTCTCATTTCCTTAGGACTCAGACATAGGGTAGGGACAAACTGATCAGCAGGGCTTTGTTAGACACTGATTGTCAAGGCTGTGTCCTCAAGCCATAATTTTCTTTATGAAGAATATTTCTTGCCCTAGAAGACATCTACTTCCCTCGTGGCTAGCCCACCTAGCAGTTCACTACCCTTCACTAGGATTTTGATTTCCAGGAATACTAAAAGTACAGACTCAAACCTGGACCCCAGGTATAGTTAATTATTTTGCATCTCTCAGTTCCGTGAGACTCTGAGATCCTTGTAACCAGAAGTACTCATCCCTCTTTTCTTATCTCTCATTGTAAACGCTCCTTTTGACTTTAACTAAAGTGCACTGAATTGACAAACTAATAATGTAACATTTCAAAATCGCATATTGAGTCATCAGTATCCTCATCTTGAGTAATTGGTAGTTCTATGACTGCAATTATAATAAATCAGAACAGAAATGGACCTCAAATCATGTCATTAAGCCTTTCATTTTATAGATGGAAAAAGTGATATCCCAAAATGGTAAATGATTTACTCAAGTTGATCCAGCTATTGAATAGTGAGTTACAACTACCAGTTTATCTGTTGGAAGTGTCCAAGAGCATTAGTTCCTGGTTAGGAAACCTGGGTTTCAACCCAAACCCTGGCACTTACTAACTGCTGGAAACTCTTCTAAGGAAATCACGTGGTCTTTCCCAACCTCAGCTTCTTCCTCTGCGACATGGAAATAGGTACCATGCTTCTGAACATCTGTGTACCTCAAGCAACATAACACAGGTAAAAATGTCTCAAACGATTCCCAACCAGAATGAGCTCCTGGTGAATAGAGAGCATGCATTATCCTTGATTGACACTCCAGCATATAGCTCAGGGACTGATACAAGAACAGTGTACAGGGAAAGCTGAACCATGATCAAGCTAATCAATTAGTTAACAAAAACTTATGCTGTGAAAATAAAAAGTGGTATTACCCTCAAATAAAATGAGACTGTATAGAAATAGAAATTAAGGGCATTGGCTCTGGAGCCTGGGCGCCTGGATTCAAATCCAAGCTCCAGCACTTATCAGTTGTGCCACCTAGGGAAAATCACTTAGCCTCTCTGTGCTTCAATTTTTCATCTGTAAAAGGAGAAGAGTACTGATACTCATTGCATGCAGTTACAGTGAGAATCAAATGATACAAGGCCTGGCACAGAGTGACTACCAAGAAATATTTTATTGTAAGTTTCATGTTTATACCATTTCCTGGAATGTGTTCTAGTCTAGCTTCTCTTTGTTTGTGTTTTCAATCCAATTTTGGCCCTTTGCCATTATCATGAGTTTCCATATGTTTTATCTCATTTTGAATTATTAAAAGAAAGAGAAGATCATAGAAATCTTTGTATTAACTTATGAATGCTCACTGTAACAAAAGGCACACAGACAGCCAAGGATAATACATCAAAATTACATCAGGCTGCATCAAAGCAGCCCTCTGATACTGCAGAAAAGCACAGCTTTGAAAGGAGACACCAGAGTATTAGGCACATCACAAATGAGATTTTGATAAGCTCACCCTGGAGTAATATGATTTAACCTGTGGTTCTCCCTTGGTCTCCCAGTACTCCTTTAGGAATGCCATCGTCTGTTTAATCTGCCCTCAAAGCCAGTAATACCATAATTTTATTGGCAACAAATGACTACATGGTTATAACCCAAAGCTACCACCCCGGTTAAAGAGAGTAATTCACCCTCCCTACCTGCTCTTGTTTGGCACTTTCCCTGGCATGACCTCTGCCCACTTCTTCATCCCTCTAACGTAGATTTTACCTTCAAAATTCAACGCAGGTATCCCTCTCACTTCAAAAACCTCTCTACTCACTCCGCACTCTTAGCTATAAGATCCAGAAAGGAAGAACGCAATTCTTCTGCATATTCATATCTACACTACCATAGCACAGTGCTGCCAGGTTGTAGGTATTCAGAAATGTCTTTTTGAACAAAACATAAATTCATGAAAAAAGATATTTGGGGGTTGTTTTAATAAGCAGGAGAAGTCCTACACTTTTAAAGAAAAATACATAAAGTAAAAATTTGAAATTTAAAAAACATCTTAATTCTTTTCCTGATAATTGGGAAAAGATCAGTATTATTTGGCATTTTCAATCTAGCTTGTGGAATACTGATGTTCTGTGGAAATATTGATTAAGACCAATTGAATCAACATATCCAAAACCACATAGAACAGATAAAAAGGTGAAGAGTGATCAACTTAACAAAAACTGACAAATATCTTCTTATTACCATGACTCAAACCCAATGTCCACTTGCACCAAGGCATAAAGGTGAGAAAAATAGCAACAACCGTGTACCGCGGCCTGCTATGCTTCAATGTCTATAAATCCATTCTTTTTATGCATCACAAAAGCCTTGCAACTTGGACATTATCATTCTTATTTTAGAAACTTAAAAACCCTAAAATTAATAAATGTTAAATAAATTACCCAGAGGCACAGAGCTGGTGAATGGAAAAGCTATAATTTGATCTCACGTGCGTTTGATGCAGACCCATGTGCTTTCTCCACTACCCCAGGTTTCAATAGGTTGCAGAGTAGAAGACTAACACAGAATTTAAAATTATCAACTATTTGGACAACATCCATACAGACAATCAAAAGTTAAATATTCAGAAAAAAATATGTTTTAATAGAACAAATGGAATTTTAGAATTATGACAAATAGAACAGCTCAAGAAGTTCATTATACAGATGTAAAACTAAAGTCTAAGAAGCTTAAGGAGCTAGTTTAAGTCATATTACCCTCAATTTTTTACACACGTTTTTATCTATGCATTCATTCAATAACTAACTCATCAAGAACTTTCGAGCAGGTATTTTTCTAGTCACTGGAAACACAGGGATAAATAAGAAATGAACCCAGCCTTCAGGAATTTTGCAGTCTGTTAAAGTAGACAGGCACATAAATATATAATGATAATACCATGTAATGTAACATACATAGCAGGGCATTCCTTCATATATTTCCCTAGGCTGCTTTTATTGCCCTCTAGTCTCCTACTCCCACATCCCAGAGCTCCTGGGATTATCCAAAGTACTGGAAAGGGTGATCCACCACAAAATTAGTTTCATACGACTAATTAGCCTAGCATTATTAGAGTGGAATTTTCTGAGATTATCTGTCCCCCTCCTTTGCCCATTTGCAGAGTCATATCACTCTCATAGAAGCTACCAGATATTCCAGGACCCTATCTATACCTACTTCCTACTGCAACTATTTTGACCAAGTAAGGGCACCGGCAGAAATGAGAACAACAGGAAGCTTCCATAGGACTTTTGGTCTTGGGACCAGGAACATCAAGACTAGTCTGCTGCACAAGTGATGTAAGATGTAAATCTCAGGGGTCTTTATACCATGTGGCCCACTTTTGGAAGAGAGTGTATCTACATCTAGAGTCCCCGATGTCTACCTACCTAATTGCCATCACCTCTTAGATAACTCAAAGCTACTACAACTCAACCTGTCCAAAGCCAGACTCATACTCTTTGCCCCAAACCTGGTCATTTGCTAGTATTCATTGTTGCAATGACCAAGACTCTAACTGGCTTAGTAATTCAAGCAAGAAACTTAGGATTTATCTCGGGCTTCTCCATCTCCATCACTCCTCATATCTCATCATTACTTGTCTCTGCTGTAATCACTCTGAAATGGTTCTTTTCTCTGTCTGCATTTCTCCATATACATCCCCCTCAGCCCAAGCTACAAAAAGTCCCTAACTCACCTACTTGCAGCCACTGTTGCTCTCCTACAATCCAGTCTTCAAGAAACTGTCCACTTTATTCCAGTCTCATGGCTAAAATCATCCAATCATTTCCCGTAATTCTTTGAATAAAGCAGAAGTCATACAACTATCTGGGCTTCATCTCATGCTCCCCTCTTCTTCAGGCTCTAAAGCACCTGCCTAATTTACAACAGGACTTTTGCAAATGATGTTAACTCCTGCTTCTCAGCTCAATCATCTCTACCTCAGGGGAAATAGATATCATTTCCATGACCAGATAAAATCTCTCATCAGCAGCTCTTATAGCACCTTGTATCTTTCACAGAACCAGAGCAACCTGAACTCTGCTTAGGGGTCGTATCACAGTTGCAGTGTTCTATTTACTTGTGTGATTATCTGAATAAGGTTAATCTCCTCCACCAAACTCCATGAGGTAAGGACCGGATGGGTAGGTACCAAATTTGCTTTCCTCCTCCGTTGTGTCCCTAGACCCTATCACAGTGGCCCATGCAATGCATTTCAAAATATCTGTTGTATAAATGAATCCAAAATATTACATTGTGACTCAATTTACTCTTTGTAATTTGTTCTGATGACAGTAGAAAATTACAAGTATTTTAAAAAGATTGTAAACGAAGCAAAATTTTTTCAAACAAGTCATTCTCTAAAGAGACATCTCTACTATGCTTTTAAAAATCTATGCAAATTCTGCTTCCCCCAAATATTTGCTCCATGCCAATTCTAAATCATGCTAAATCAAGGGTTATTCTACTGAGCACCATCATCAGGGAACTTCTTGAAGAAACCATCTTTACCTCTCTGGATTCTACTCAATATAACAACCATTTATGGAGTACCTAGTACTCTAAGTGCAGAGGACTCAGGATGAATAAGTCTTGGCTCTAGTCATCAATGTGCTCATAATTAGTAGCGTTCCAGGTGATCCCACCCCTCTCTCAGGCCCTTCTCCCATTTCAGCTGTGTTATTCAGTAATAAAAGCTATAATAAAAAAGTGCTGCTGACAGGGATGCTTCAGATAGAAACTAACCAGCACTGGGAGAGTCTTTGTGAAACAAAAACAAATATTATCTAGGCAGTTTCTCTAAGTTTTCCTTTAAAAACATTAGGAATTCTTTAATCATGGGTGAGCTATGAGCTGAATCCAAAGATTCATAGTGAAATAAGAGAAAATAAACAGTTCAAACGACTCCTTATAACAAGCTGGTTGTTAAGGGACAAAATGTTTACCTTTGCTATCAGTGTAAAATGTCTGTGAATTGATCCTAACACTAAACCTGACTCATAGCCATTATTAAACACATCTTCACTGAATAAATATGTGGATGAATGAATGGGTGGTTGCTTTATCATGCTTGGCATAAGCGTCATTGTAGGAGTACATCCTGATTCCCAAAATCTCTCTATGAACCCTATGTTGCTATTGAGTAGATGCACCTGGAAAGGAGGAATTTTTGGTGACTTTAAAAGTAAAGATTCTGTCCCCAAACTTCTGGCTGATTCTATGGCTAAGAAGTTTCCATAGGATGCATTAATAACCCATGCTTTACTATTTGAAAAAATAAATGAAGGAATTGACCTGTTTTACTCTGGAAAGAGTCTACGTACCATGCTAACATTTTGAGAACACACAAACGCCTTTACTTGTAGCAGCCTTCTGGCTCCTCTATCATCTGAAACATCAGTCAAATAGCATCATTAATTCTGCTTTTTGGGGATGTTATTGATAAATTACAAATGAGAGCTCTCTAAAAGGAAAAAAGCATATAGATTTTATTAGAAGACAGTGCTACATCCACTGGAGGAAACGCGCGAGGAAGAAGAGGGAGAGATTTGGCCTGCAGGGTGCTTGGCGTGGTGGGGAAAGTACTGGACTGAAAGTCTAGACAATTTCAACTTAGTCCTGGCGTTACTACTAACATGATGTATGTGACCTTAGGAAAGCAGTCAACTTCTCCAGGCCTCAAGGTCCTCTTCTCAAAATGAAGGAGTTAGACTTAGATCTCTAAAACCCTCAACAGCTCTTATCTTCCATGACTTCCAAATCTCTTTGATATCAACTGCATCCTGGTTATTTCATAAACAATGTGTCACAATTTCCAGCCCAGTTACCAGGTAGAAATATATGCAACTCGTAAATTTCTGATTATCCAAAAGATTATCTTAAACTATTTTTGAAGTAGTTCATCTTATGATACCACAAGAAGCTTATGAAGAAAAAAAAACCAAAATTATGTCTTGGCCAGAAAATGTTCATAACTACTAGACTCTCACCCCAATATTGAAAACAAAAGTAGCTGGGGCGAAGTGTGCCAGAGACTCAGGCGCTTACCCAGAGCTTCCCTTCGATATCATGGGGAAGTCGGCTGGTAAACCACAGCAGAGATCGCTGCAGTATGCCCAAGAATAATAAGCGCCTCTACCTGATAGTGGTGAATAGTTCCTTCCAGTTGGCTTGAAGCATTTCCTTTTCTAAATAGCTTGAAACCTAATGTGATACATAGTTTGTAGATTTTGGGGGCAATTCTTGGAGTCTAAGATAATGTTGCCTTGGATAGTTGAAATGCACTACAGTGAAAAGATCCAGTCTCCTTTCCGCTAGCAGAGGGTATAACTAATGCTATTTTAAATGGCCTTGTTTTTTAGGAAATGTTCCTGTCATTCAGGTTGAAAGATGTGGTTGTGTGACTAATTATGTTTTCCTTAGCAAACTACTTCACCATCCATTATGCAAAAGCTTTAATGAGCTATTTCTAGAGAAGGCATACCACATATAGTCCTCTCTATGAAAACATCCAGTGAATAAATTTAGAGCAAGAATGCCAGCTCCAATGCCATTTTCTCCAGTGGGCCTTCTCATTGGTAGAATTAATCTCTCTCTTTTTTAAGTGCTATCAGGACTCACTGATTATTCTTCTGTTCATTTATTTAAGTGAAAAAAAATTAGTTGAGGGGAGACCACAGGTCACTTGGATGTGGCGTTACAAGTTTTTATTCTTATGTTCAGATGAAATATGAATGTTGTCCCACCACAGACAAAACAGAAACAGGACTATTGTTTCACAATTAGCAAAGCTGATTTCAGGTACTATTGATAGTTAAACGAATTGGCAGATTGTTCTATGACTTTCTTTTAACTCTAGAATACGGAGTGTTGAACTGGGATATTTATATAGTGTGAGTATATTGGAGGCGCGGCAGTTCTGTCCTCCTCTATCTGCCTCTTTATCCTACCTCCAGGAGTCTTGGACACTATTTTTATTTTTTTATACAGCTTTGTGGAGGCATATTTTATATATCATAAAATCTACCCCTTTCATGTGTATAAGCGAATGATTTTTGGTTAATTTACCAAGTAGTGAAACCTTCATCATAAATCAGTTTTAGAATATTTTTTTCCCAGAATAAGATCCCTTGTGCCCATTTATAGCAATCCCCATTCCTACCCCTTGCCCCAGGCAACCACTAATCTACTTTATGTCTCTATAAATTTTCCTCTTCTGGACACTTCATATAAATGGAATCATATGATATGTGGTCTCTTGTGTCCGGCTTCTTTCACTTAGCATGTTTTCGAGGTTCATCCATAATGTAGCATGAATCAGTAGTTCATTCCTCTTTTTCCCATTGCATGGATACACCACATTTTGTCTATCCATTCCCCAGTTGATGGGTATTAAGTTGCTTCTAGTTCTGGGGCTATTATCAATAAGGTTGCTATGAATATTCGCATGCAAGTCCATGTGTGGATATTTCTTTTGTGCAGATAGCTAGGAATGGAATTTCAGGCCTATTTAATACTTCTATTCAATTCTTCCACACAGATTGATTCATTGGCTATACAACTATATAAATAGGCAATGCCCTAAGAAAGGATAGTAAATGAATGAAGTTTACTTTCTTGTGGGGGAAACAAGACATGCACATAGGAAGATATAAAATGATGTCCTAGAGAGGTTGATTTTGGAGGAGGGAAATATTGGGTTCAGTAGAAAAACAGGAAGATTTCCTGGATGAAGCAGCACCTGTGCAGAGACCTTGAAAAAGAAATAGGATTTTAATAGCTGGACATTCCCTATGCAGGTCACTGTCTACCAAAACCCCAATGGCATGCTTATTTATACAGTGTGAGGGCAGACAGTCATAATGATTTGAGGGTCAGCGTTTATGGGCTCCAGGCCTCACTCAGTCTCTCTCTAGGTGTGCTTCTGTGTTCTCTGGGCTTTGGTTTTCTCATTTAAAGTAAGAATCACCCCTATCCTCTTGAATCTTTGCTTCACTTACCTGTGACCTGCCACAGCATTTGGAAAAGTAGTCCTTGAGAGATTGGATGTAAGGGGGATTCAAAAAAGTATAAGTTTTTCTTCAAATCTGTACAGTGTTTTGTAGAAAGGTGTTGACATTAGAAATACATTATAGGAAGAGGTCTTCCATATATAAGCTCAGACCAGTGAGCCGAGCTCTGTTTCAGAACACCTGAGCAGGGCCTATTTGATTTTGATCAGGTTTATCTCCTTGATCTCTCCGGTGTCAGTCTCTTCTTCAGTCATTTCAATGCCCCCACACTAGCCTTTCTGTTTCTTTAATGTGTCAAGCTACATATCCCATCAAAGCCTTCGAATTTACTATTCTCTCTGCTAAGAATGTTGTTCTCCCTATAATCCAAAAAGTTAGTTCCTTCTTATTTTTCGTGATTTACCTCTAAAGTCACCTCCTAATGGAGCACTTCATTGAATATTCTGAGTAGCAGTGACATCAGTGTACGTGGTAGACCTCAAATGTAATGAGCACTGAACACATATTAGAATTAACCGTTACTCTGAATTGCATTGTTGTTAATACTGTATCAGTTTGCTAGCGCTGCTGTAATGAAGTACCACGAACTGGATGACTTCAACAATAGAAACTTACCATCTTACAGTTCCAGAGGCTGGAAGTCCAAAATCAAGGTGTCAGCAGGATTGGTCCCTTCTGAAGGCTGTGACGGAAGAATCTGTTGCAGGCCTCTTTCCTTGGTTTATAGATGGCGTCTTCTCCCTACATCTCTTTACATCATCTTCTATGTATATCTTATCTCCTGTGTCCAAATTTCCCCTTTTTATAAGGACACCAGTCATATTAAATTATGGTCCATCACCCTAATGACCTCATTTTAACTTATTACCTCTTATTATTTGGACCTTATGTCCAAATAAGGGCACATTCTGAGATCCTGAGAGTTACACTTTAATATATGAATTTTGGGAGACACAAATCAATCCAGAGCAAACACTATTATTCAAATTGCTACCAAAAGTGTATGGTTCCAGAAGGAAATTGTTCTTGGAGAAATACCAATGGAGATTATAGTTTGACAACTCCAAGCAAAAAAGCAGACAACTGCATCAGAAGTCTTGTCCATTGGAGGACACATTGCACTCACATGCATTTGATTGACTTAGGTAGCTCTTAAGTGAGGCATGTCACTACCTCAGTAAAGCAGGCATTCTCCTAGTCAGTCAGACCAGCCAAATCAAACTGGACTCTCATTAAGGAAACATAACCCACGCAGGTCACTCTCTGTTGCATTGTGTGAAGTTAGGAACACATTTAAGGCTGTGAACATGGACTACACAAACACTAAACTAATCAAAAAGGATTGAGACAGAGGTAACACAGTTAAAGTCAAACTCAAGTGTTTCTCTATTTTATTGTTTACTTGGCATGCTCTGATTTAGTTACTCTATGATAAATGAAGGTTGTTGTCTGTATACAAACACCTTGGGTCTACCGTAGCACCTAAAAGAAGTTGCTTTTTTCTGACCAGTAGACAGAAAGCAAATAAAAGAAGGAGATGAGAAATTTCAATTTTTGATAAGTAACAAGCTTCTAAAGTTTAAAATCATGGTTTTCTCAGAGTGAGGTAAAATAAGTGTTAATGTGTAATATTTGACTTATCCCAAGAGAATTTTCTTTTTAATGCAACATCTTGTCAAACAGGTAGAATAACAGCTATTTTAAAGTTGAAGGAACTATATGGAGATCAAGAGCCTTAGCAAAGGCCCACAGAGCACTTTCAGGCTGTGACCTATGGGCTGAGTTGAGTCCTCTGGCATCCTAACTCCTAGTCCAGCACCCCTTCCTATTGATTCTACTCCCCCTACCCTCAAAAGGTTACTTGGGGAGACTGAGAAGAAAGGGTGGGTGCACTTTGTTTAACATCTGGCTTTGTCATGTCAAATATTTATGGGTAAAATCTTTTCTCAGGTCACCAGCGAGTGGGGTGGATAAACATCATCTGATGTTCAAGGACATGTTAGTGCCACCCTAAGAATATGGACAGTAAGCTTGACTTCCTTTGCAACCTTCTAGGTTCACTACATTTTTAAGAGTATGTGTGTGTGTGTGTGTGCTTTAAATATGGATCAACTGCCATAAAATGATCATGGGTAAAACAGTTCAGGTAGGAGCCAAGGACAAGGTGAAGGTAATGAACCCAATGATGAAGGCAGTACCAACCTCTCAGGTAAAAATGCTAATCTAGGTTTTAAACTCGGACCTCTTTGGCCCAAGAAGATATGGAACATGTGAAAACTCCATATGGAAAATGTAGAGGCATTTAGCAGAAAATTAGGATCTGGGCTCAAGAGAGACGAAAATTTCTTCAGAGGCTCTTGCCAACGCACCTCATCGAGGACACATGGAAATAGACCAAAGCAGCCTGTCAGGCTGCCTCTGCCAAAGAACGTATTTTTTAAAAAATATGTTCGTCATTTATCTTGGTAATTGCAATCCAAGACTGTAGTGCATTATGAAAGTCAGAAACTAAAACATTGGAGAGAAATAAAGAATATATTTCTTTTTTTTTAAGTTATATAACTTAAGAGTTGAGAGTCTTGATGTCTGACTTACTGTGACATCAAAGGAGGTCAGCACAGGAAACGTAGAATCCATTCCCAACTTGTTCTAGGCTAAAGCTCAGCTGCCACAGCATCCCCTCAGTTGCTCACTTTTTTCTTTTTCTTTGGTTACAGTTTTCTAGAACATGTGTCAGGTAAGAGCAGCATTGATATTTATAGTAGGAAAGAGAAGGTCTTCCAAGTCATCATATCCCAACATCTGATCAAGGAAGTCAATTAATTTTTCTGGATCTCAGCATCTCCAATTAAGCAATCTAATTAGTGGAAAAGCACAGTTACTAGAGTACAGGTCATTAGATTTAACAGAGGTAACATTTCAGATGGTAATCTCAGATGGAAGAATATGTCACCATCTGTGGTGCTGAGTATTAAATTGGACCCCAGATTCTCAGGACTGACAGTGGCCATGCTGGGTCTTCCTGGGCCTTTGGCAAGACTCTGTGATACAGTCACATGGGCCCTGGTGCTACCATTTGCCCCAGAACCTCACGTCCTCCTCTCTGCTTTAGAAACCAGGCCCTATTGTCTCTGGATGTGAGGTTCATCCGGAATTCCTTATCTTAGTTCAGACTTACTCAAAAAATATTTTTGCTTGCAATACCTATCTATCTTTCTATCTATCTAGTGCATGAAATTCAGCTAAATATTGATCAAGATAAAGTTTTCAAATATGGAAAATCTACCCTGATTCAGGAGCTATGACATGTAAGCTTACAACTGTTATAAGATTAAATTTTATAAGATTGAAAATAAACACGTAATTATGTAAAAACCTGAAAATACCAGGCAGTGCTCCTAGTCCTGCAAATACCAAAAGGTCAGGGGTGATTCTTCTCAAGCACTATCCCTATAGTCTTCATAGACTACAAACATCCTGCTAATGGGAAAATACTCAAAACCACGGAGTAAGAGCCATAGGAAAGCTGAGAGTGAGGTGCTATGATAAAGAAAATACTTCACTCTCTCTTGGGCCCTGGGGGCATGGAGCTCAGGCACAAATTTCTCTCCACACCTCAGCTTCCACACGGTAAACTGAGGAATACCACCAGTACCTAACGGTGAGGTTGTTATAATGATTAAATTTAAAAACTCACATAGAGGGCCTCCCTGGAGGTAAACACTTTGCACACATTAGCCAGGACTATGACATTATCATTCCCAAGATAAATAACTCCTATTCATCTTGCAAGAATCAGCTTAGGTGTAGTCATCCACAGTGCCTTCCCCCAACCATCCTTATCCAGGTACCACATTCCTGCTTCTGCATTCCCGTATCACCCCATGTCTGCTACGTGCCGGCACTTGCCTTACTTTGTTGAAATCACCACTTTTGTCTCGGGCTCACCAACTTTGTGTCACTCCCTAGAGAGTAGAAACTGCACTGTATTTATCCTTGGATCCCAAGATCCAGGTGCAGAGCCTATACAAAGTAGTTGTTAAGTAAAGTGATCCTCAATAAATATTTGTTGAAAAAATAAATACTTAGATGAAATGGTAATGAATCAAACTGAATTCTATTGAGAAAACGGAGGTGATCCAAAGGCACTGGGACTATGCATCTCACTTCCAGAAGACCACAAAATGTCATGCTGTGGCTGTGTGTTCTCAGAAAACCCATTCTCCTTACAACTCCACCGCAGTCCTACCCAAGGAAACATTAAAGGTAAAGGTTGATTTCAATGGTCAAATGAATTTACAAAATACCAAGCTGAAAACATTTTGTTTTCTTTTGATTCAATTTGTCTTTACCACGGGGTTTCTCAGCCCAAGGGTCTGCAGAGAGCAGGAATCCGCAAAAACATTTGGCCTAGATGCCATTTTGTTGAGGAAATAGCCCTAAAGGACACATGCTGTCTTGCAGGGCCACACACTTCTTAGGATGAGTAAATCAGCAAGGCAAAGTCTCCACCAGGCACAAAGTAGTGAAACCATACACAGATATACTGCCCTCAAGAAACAGGGTCCAAGGAGGAACCAGGGCCACGAGCTAGTCTCTCACAGGGGAAAATGGGCTAAGAATCAGTGATATAAACATCATGATCTGACCTGGGGGATGGAAAGTATGCTTATTCACTTGAGAGCAACACAGAGTTTTTATTGGAAGGAAGAAAAGGTTGAAGGAGCTAAAACTTATTGGCAGTTCTTTGATTACAAGCAACAGAAATAAACTATGTATAAATCAGGAAAAAAGTACTGGAAATACAAGGAGTAGCTCACCAAATTAAAGGGAAAGCTGAAGAACCAGGTTTCACAAAGAGCAGGACCAAGGGTTGTTTCTGGAGATCCAGGTAGTGCGTACGAATGACGTAAAGGCACTTCTGCCAATAGGAGGAGCTCTAAGTGCTTTCTGTCTTGGTGTACACTCTCAAGATTCGAATTCCAGGGAGAAAACGTCTGATTGGGCTTACTTTGGTCACATGTCCACCTCTCAGCCAGCAGAGGCAGGTCATCTTGATGGACATTCTCATGATGGGGATATCTAAACTATGATCGGAGTGCTATTCCCAGAAGAAAGCGGAATATATGCTGGGCAGCAGTAACAACAGCTGACCACTACATTTGTTCTCCTCTTGGCAACTGTAGGAAGTACTATGATTCCCATTTGATGGAAGGCAAGAGTGAGGCTCAGCAAGTTGAAGCAAGCAGCCCAAGGGATTTGAATGGAGAACTTGCCTGATTTTAGAGTCCAGAAGTATCACTATTATAATTTTTTCCCCAAAATCTAGGCTCTTCCCACTACAAGCAAATTAAGCTGGGCCTTGAGAGGTGGATGGGATTCCAAATGGCAGAGACATGAAGAAGAAAGTGGGAAATGATCAAGCCATTTACTATGGCATGCATTTGATGTTTGCAGCGTTCCCTTCGCCTAGAGAAGCCAGTATCCTTTGTAAATGTTACAGCAAGAAAAAAGCATGCTTGGAGTTTCCTCTGAGACTCACAAACATTCTATTAAAGGGAAAGCAATCCAAGGCAACATTTGCTTAAATTAAAAATAACAATAAAAAGAAAAACTTGACATCTACTCCTGGCCAAAAGGTTGAACATTAAATAACATTTAAATTTGGCTTTGATAAAAAATGTATGTTGCTTTGGATAGCTATATTTAAGCAATTTTTGCAAGCCTCAGAGGGAACTAAAAATGCCTTAACTGCTTCCTTGTTTTTACATACTCCAATATATGGAATTTCAGCAGCATCTGTCACCAAATTACCAGTATTACAAAAACATTGTATATTTTATACATGGAAGAACCCCAAATACCTGAAAATACCTCCAAGTGTTTGAGGAATCAATTAAGCATTTTTAAATACGTATTTAATTTCTAGCTATGCCTGAGTGCCTGCGACACACCATAAGGCCTTTAATTTTTTTCATTCAAAATATGGAATTTTCTGTTGAAATTCTCCCTGATACACTTGTTCCTGAGGAGGGTAGCTGCACATCTTCTAAAAAAAATATATAGTTATCCCCTTGATGTTTTAAAATGCAATACCTATATCAACGATTAAAAAGAAAAAGTGTGTAGTGAATGGAAATTAACATTTCAGGAACAGCTACCATGTGCAGGCAAGTCACAGGCCCTTTCTGTTCCGATTTCTCAGTGGAGAGTGGTGTTCCTACCCGTCTCATCCAGGAATATCACCCTTTAGAGGTGAAGGAACTGGAGCTGAGAAGGAGTTTGCTCAAAGCCACCTAATAATTAAGTGATGGAATGTCATTTTAACCCCAAAAAGGTGAGAAACTAAAGCTCTTGCCTTTTCAAAACACAATATGCATTTTTACAAGAGCCAACGGCCTTGGGTCTCTACGCCTTTCCTGGTCCCAAATAACCTAGGAGATGAAAACAAAAACAAAAACAATTAACAATTAGCAATGAATGCTTTGCCTTTTGGTTTGAATTCTAGCTTTGCCTCCGTCTTCAGTGACCACCATAACCTGTTAACACCACGGCTTATTCATCATCCTGATCCACATCTGTCATAGGATTGCCACCAGGCCACCGTCTTCCCACCTTGTGGCAATTTTGAAACTCTGAAAATTGATTCCTAATTCTTTCCTCCCCATTAACCCCAACTCATCACCAACTTTTGCCAATTCTACCTGCATACCTCTCAAAACTGCCCAGGAAGTTTTTCAACACTTCCAGCTTTGCTGGCCAACCCCTTGCCCTAGCACATTCATGCTCTGGTATAGTGACCCCACCTTTCCTTCCTCTTCACCTTCTGGCCTCCCCCGCCAGGCTCTGAGCACTGTTATGGCAGGGGTCAAGGCTTGCTCGTCTCTGTGTGCCTCAGGCCTAGCACAGAGTCTGACATAGGGCATGGGCTCAGTAAATGTTGGCTAGATAAAAGAATAAATAAAGGAACAAGAACATTACATATGACAGTAAATACGTAAACCTTCTGAAAGTAATAACAGAGCAATACAAGCATAATAGAACACTACTGACTCTGGCTTTGAAAGACTTTTTTACTCATATGCCTTTTCTGTTTCTGGCTGTTCTGTTTGCTCCAATCAGACACATTTGTTTATTTCCCTTGAGTTCACCTTTCCCTGCTTCCCTGATATTTTGGCTCTCTCACTGGACCTAGAGTACATCCAAACTATAATTGGACATATATCATATGCATGGACCCTCACAGCCTGGCCTCAGCTTTCTTATACAAACAATTTTACCCAATGAACCCTAAAGTCAAGGCAAAATGTACTTGCTATTAGATTTTCTTAGAATGTCCTTTTTATCTTTGTGTGGTCAATGCCTATTTGTTTCTCAAAGGCTAGTTCATAGTCACCTCCACTATGAAGACTTTTCTGATCTGTCCCCCTTGTTGATTTCTTCTATCAGGACACTTAGTTCAGATGCTGTATCAGTCTGGGTCCAATCAGAAAAAAGAAAGCCATGTTTTTGTTGCATAATAAAAGCACAATGGAGTAATTTAATATAAAGAACCAGTGACAACGGCATTGGAAGGACAAACAGGAGATAATGAGACCATCCAGAGGTTGGAAATGGCAGGAAGCCACTATCCCTGTTGGGTCAGAGCATCGAATGGTGGAGATTGTGTCACCGGAGCTCAGAATTTGCATCCACCAAAGTAGAGAGCTGCCGGCAGGGGTTGCAATAATAGGGGAGCTTTGACTACTGCCAGACACATTTCTTGAAGCAGAGAGGAGGGCAGAAAGACTGCGGTATTCTCACTTTCCCCGCTGCCCAATCTCCTGAAAGAGCCTCCATCGACCAGTTGATGAGCCAGCCTGGCCATGCAATTTGCAGAGGTCACTCTGTGACACAAAGCAGATTGGGGGAAGGGTGCAGAACAAATCTGAAAGCAAACAAGCAGAAAATAGCACACTGTACATTTGTATATTTTTCTCATTTATACCCATGGACAGTGAGACTCCTTTAGACAGAGACCACGACTTACACATCTGTGTGACTTCAACACCGAGGATGATGTCTTCACATGGATCTTTGTGCTAAGTTTAAAAAAAAAAAAAGCATTTATGAATGAATAAACATGATAACATTTTCGGATAATATGAAGAATCGTTCGGTCTGTAGGTGGAACTGCAATCTGCTTCTGTTAAATCTTCAGAACATCACTGGTGTCTTACTGTGTTCTCTCTCCTTGCCGCTCATACTTTACTGTTATGGTTCTATGTCCCTCTTTTCTGTCTGAATTTTTGCATTCATGCAAGCAAAACTGGCCTTGCATTTATTTTAAATATTTTGCTTATATTTTTATTTGATTACATGATATTCATTTCTACTACATTGTGTTACTTTGTTACATATAGAGGAGAAATCCTGAGTAAACTAGCTCAAACCACTAAGGGTGTCAGGTATCTGATGGGATTCTAGAGCTGGGTTCTTGCAAGGGGAAGAAGGCAGAGCTGGGGCAGGCGCTCTGCAGAGGGCTCCACAGTGTTCCTGCCTCACTGCCCACCCCTTCTCCTTGTACAGCTGCTTCCTCCTTCTTTCTCATTCCCCCACCAGTAGGACCCACATGGAGTTTCTTCCTTTCCTGCTCTTACTTCCAGGCACCTGGAGAGATGCTAATCTCAATTTGAATTCTAAAATTTCTGGAGAAGCCTCCTGAATTGCGCCAGGTGCTCACCCTTGAAACAATTGATCTTACAAAGCAAGAGGGCCATGTGACGTGAACCTGGCGTCTCTCAGGGAAATTATGTGGAGGAGATAGTGACAGTGCCCATGAAGGTGTAGGGAGTCCTGGGCAGATGTTATGATAAGTTCCCACTGCAAGCCTAAGTCAGGGACTCCATATCAATGTGTGTTTTGTGGACTAGTAGTCTCAAAAGATGTACGGAAAGGGTGCTGGAGGAACAACGTTTGAGAAACTCTGCTGCCACCTCCTTTTAGAGAGTTTCTTTCCTTTTATTGTCCTAACATCTGGGGAAGGGTAAGTTGGCAGAGGAAGAGCTGGTTACATTCTCTTACTGGCTTTCTCTCTCTCCCTCTCTCTACTTCCTCCCCGCTCCATAAACAATAGATAGACACATGCCATTTAGAACTTCATTTCTTTGAATTCAAAACCAGCATCTCAGTCCTTTTTCTTTCTTCTTTGTCCCTCTTTCCTTTCTCTCTCCTGTGACCTCTCTCCCTTCCATCCCTTCACCTACTTTACTCTTTCCTTCTTGCTTGCTTTCTTCTTCCTAAGACAGCACTCCTCTAAACTGCAAAGCAACTGTGACATGAGAAAGAATGCCAGCCCACAGAGGTCGGTCTTCAAGGATTCTCAGCAAGGAGATGGGATAGAGAATTCAGTGAATAGAGCATGGGGCCAAGAGTAGACAGGACTTGCAGTATTGTGCATTCTGGAGACATCTGGAATAACTCTCTACATGTGAGAGAACCAGGAAGATGGATCTCTGGATCCCTGTGTTTTCATATTCAGAGTTACTCATATGCTCAGAACATGCTTGATATCTATAATATGTCTCAGAGATCAGTTAATTACTAAATTTTCAGACCTTTTCCATGCAATATCATCCTTATTTTTCCTCCCCCTCCTCTTTTTGTTTTTTTCATTTTTTAAGAGGAATTGCCTTAGAAATCTTGTCGTGTCTTAGCTTTTCTTGCCAAAGAGTTTCAGAATATACCACTAGATTCATTACTAAAATCTCCACTTCTTTTTTCTTCCTCTTTTTAATTGTATGCAAATTAGCTTTTAAAAATCTGTGAAGGACCCGCTAGGTACAAAGCAGCACAATCAGTATTTTGGGGGGATTTTCCTCTAGCCACCTCAAGGTATTTAGATATTAACTTGACACCACAGAAATACACGTAAAGAGAATTTCTGATTCCGTCCTGCTTGTGTTTCTAGTAAGAGAGGAATTACAAGGAGACAGTCACACAGGATACCATTTCTTAATGCAGAGAATTAAAAAAATATGGGCCTCGGTTGCTGGAATCACCCACAAACATTGTTTCTATTCCCCACAACCACAATATGCTTACTTTTAGCCCATTTCCTAATCACAAACATTCCAGCCATACTCTGCACAGCAAGCATTTCTGGAGTCCACACTATAGTTAAGACAGTGTTAGTCTCTTATGAAACAAAATGAATGGAACACAACAGAGTGGGATCAATTTCACGAGAGATCTGGACCCTGAGGACCCCGAGGAGTAAGAGACTAATCCTGCCTCCTCAGATGTCCATATTTGTCCTAAAGGTGAGCAGGAGTCTACCGCATGAAAAAGCAGCTAAAGCTGTTCAGGGCAGAGAAAGAACAAGGGAGACCAAAAAGTTACATCACTCCAGGGCACAAACATTCTGTTCCTCTGAAGTGGATTCTATTGTTGTTCCTAAACATGTTCTTCCCATTCCTGTAGGTGGATTGTGCACATCCCCAACCCCACTGACGTTGGGCTTGGCCACGTCATTTGCAAGTTCTCTTGATACATGCCCTGTCTACGCAGAATACTTAAAATCTATTGCACACATTTCTACTGGCTCTAGTCCACTCATTTCTCTCTGCCATGAAAACAGCAGGCCCCCAATAAGAGCTGTTCCTTCATCCTGGCTCCTGGATGGCAGCCGACCCACAGTCGCCAACATGTGAGAAATAAATGTGTGTTGTTACAGACTTTGAGATTTGGGGGGTTTTGTTGTTGTTAATGCAGCAAAACTGAATCATACAAATTCTCCTTCCTTTCTTTTCTCTATCTCATAGAAAAATATTCTATAGTTCTAAAACTTCTATACAGTATTTTGCATTAAGCTTAATACTAAGAGCTATCACTTCTGTAATTAGTTTAAAAATTTCTTAAAATTTAGGGCTAAGTCAATGCCTATCAATAGATTTGATATTTCTGTTTTCTAAGAAGAAAAGTGGCTCAACAACTCTTCCTGAAAGAGGCTTGCTCTTTCTCTCGTCTGTTCCATGACAGTTACATAGTTTCTGTAAGTGTTTGTTGCACAATTTAAAGCTAGTGAGTAGAGACCACATAGTTTGGGAAAAATATACTGAAAAAGAACTGAGTCCTGGGTCTAGTCAGTTCTGACACTAAAAATAAGACACATTCTTATTCAGGTGAGTGTCTCCTTGTTATACAAAAAGGAGTTGAAGAACAAATCTCCAAGGTCCTTTCCTTTTATAAATTTATTTTATTTTAGTTCTCCTAAACATGGTGGACTCTAAGATCCAGAGGATCCTTTTGTGGCTGGTTCCTCATGGCTCTCCAAGCTCTGGCCCAGTACCAGTTATGGACTGGATATTTGCTGAAAAAATGAGTGCATGAGTGAGTGCATGCATGAAGCATAATTTGAACATTACTCTATGTGAACATTACTGTATGTAACATTCTCTGCTTGGCAAAGTGCTAGCCACTGAGATTACCGAGATGAAAGAGATATAGTGCCAAACATGTAGAAGACAGAGAGAACCTAAAAACTACCTTCAATAAGATACAGTGACAGGCATGAGGTGATATATAAGCCCCCAGAACAGATATCTAACTCAGCCTGGTGTCAGGAAAGGCTTTTCAGTTCTCAAAATGTTTGCCCCTCTATGAGGAGTATTTTCAGAGTCATATTTGAGAAGTAGCTATTTAGGGATTAGAAAATATCAGTCAGGTGAGATGTGTCCCCTTAAGCACCATATAAAAATGGTTCAAGAAACTTAAGAGGGGCAAGAGGATAATAAAACCCATGCTTCCATAAATTGGAAATAATGGAGAAAACAGAGCTCTTCAAACAACTGCTCTGGAGACATCCCTAGAGATGGAAATTTAAGATGAGAAAAGATGTTTTTTTTAAGTCTGGGTGTCAGGCTTGATCACCATGTACTAAATAAAGCGTCAGTAATAGTATATTTATAAACTGTGCATGTAGTTCTTTTAAAGAGGCCTGTGGAAGGGCCTCATTCCGGTTGAAAAATTTAGAATAAGAGATGAACTCCTATTAGCCAGTGGTTTCAAGTACCATTATTTGACCATTTCTCTATTTAGAACTCATTCAAACTTATATAGCATATTACATTTAATTAATTGAGTGTTTATGCGTTAAAGAGTTATTTGCTTGTGACTATAGTGAAATTTCCAGGATTTATGACAGGAACATTTTAGAACAGCGACATGTGTTTCCCTCCGATTTGTATAGCTTCATTCATTATAATTTTTCCTGATGTTTTGCCTACCATATTATTAACTTCTCCAAAGCAATGAAATACCAGCTTGTCTTCTCACGGCAGAGAAATGAGAGGAATAATTATGAACGTGGAAATCCCAATGAAAACATGCTTCTATTGAAAGAGGCTAGCAGTCCAAGAAGGAGTTCCCTGGATTTATGGAGACCATTAAAAAAAAAAAGCAAACATGTAAGAAAACAGATGCATTTTTTCATCCAGCATTTTGGACACCTCATACACAGAGAAAAGAAATCTTTCATATATATATATATACATACATACATATATATATATATATATATGTCACACTGGACAAAAATTTATATTTTACTCTAAGTTACAAAGTCTGAATAAATAATCAAAGTTTCAAGTGCGTGCCATGCATAAATATTTAATCACTGCAAAGTGTTCTTTTCAAAATGTAAGAGTTTGTAAGCATAGCATTTGATTTGTAACCTACTCCGGGGACAACACTGAGATGTGTTCCTCATGATTCCTGGCTACTTAAGATCTTACAATAATGGGTGGAAGACACTGTAAGGCAGACTTCAATGACTGCCAGTGCAAAGACGTGGGGTCGGCTGGGAAATCAATTGCAGGCAGGGCTGTAGATCAGCGGTTATTTTACCAAGAGCTTGGGCTGATGGGACCACCGCAGTCATTCATGTTTATTGTTCAACCAGGTGTTTGGGGGCCATCCAGGCCCAACCAGGATCATGTGAAGCAACCAGCAGAGGAGGGGTGTGAGGAGGAGGGGAGAGGACAGTGAGGACCCAGGGCAGAGGGAGAGAGCACAGTGTGCAGACAGGGCTTCCTTCGAGGTAGCCTTCTTTCCTGTTTGTATTATGACATCCTGCAGTCTCCATTGTTATTTCTCACAACATCATGGCCCGCTTGGCACCCTGACCATCCGGGTGGGCCCTCATAAAAGGAAAAGAAGAAACCCTTGATTTACGCTCTTCCTTCAGAAATGCTCCCTGCCTTTCAACTTCGTGTTGCTGTGTTTTCTTGCCTAGTCCGATATTTCGCTTTCATTTACATGACCTTCCAATTGGTCACTAATTCCAAATGTGTATTCACTAAGAGGAAGGTTAGGTTGGAAAATAATTCCCAGTCTCAATTCCTACTCCCAAAATCTGTGCCTCAAAGCTGCTGCACAATTTGAAGTTATTTCTATCTGTGTAAATGTGGGGAAAGAGGGGAAATTTCCAAAGTAAAGGTAACTAGCCCAAGATAGATCACGCGGGTGATCAGATTGGGATAGGGTATATTGTTTAATTGATAATATGATGTTTGTCATTAAACCTTTGTAAGTCTCAAAGCATGACTTTAGGGTTTCAGGAACTCCTGATTTTCAATGGTTTATCTTTCAGCCCCTAGCTTTTATAATCATTTTCATTATAAATAAGACCTTTGTAGAAATGACCCAAATTCACCTTTTTACAAGCACCTAATAGCTAGAACCAATGTCAACTCTGCTGCTAATGTTCATACCAAGTTCATTACCAAAACCAATAATCCAGAGGAGACAGAGAATGGAGCAGTAGCTGACCTCGTTACATTGCTGGGCCTGGAGATCCTGAGGCAGAACAGCGATATTCATCAGGAAAGAAAGAAACCAGTTCTATTCTCAACTTGATTATTCTATGATTTTCAGAAGCAGCATCCCCAGTGCAGCCCGTGCTGCAGGACTTCACAGAAGAACTTAGGAATTTTAAATTTTATATTAAGTAATCAACTTTGCATACTCAAAGGCAAAGGCATATCTGTATGATAAATGTTATATTTTAGAGAATGAAATGGGCTTTCTGCAATAAAGTATTATTACATTATAAGATTAGGGGTTTGAATTGTGATAACTTGCCTTGAAACTTTTGTGCAAGAATCAGTCCAGTAATATGCTGGAGATCACCTAAAGTCATGTCCCCACTCCTCAGAAAGCAAGGATCTAGTGAATGCTCTATGTTCGGGACATAAACAAAGTATCATTGTGGTAGGCAGTCTATAAAATGGTCCCTGCTTCCTGGTTTTCATCCTCTTGTGTTATCCTTTGTGTGTGGACTGAATCTAGTAACTTGCTTCTAATGAATGGCATACGGCAAAAGTAATGGGATGTCACATTCCAGATTAGGATACAAAAAGACAAAGACAGTAACTACCAATTTGCTCTCCTCTCTTGTGACTCTCATTTTCTCTCTCTCTCCCTCTCTCTCTTGCTCTCCCCCAACACACATCACCCTTCCCACCCTCCCTCTCTCTCTGCCCTAGAGTGCTTATTCTGGGGGATGTAAGGTGCCATGTTGTGAGCAGCCTTATATAGAGAGCCATGTGACAAAGAACTGATGTCTCTGGCCAACAGCCAGAGAGACCTACAAACAGGCATGAGATTGAACATGGCTGCAAATCCTCCTATCTTCTACCAGTCAAGCCTTGAGCCGATTCCAGACCTAGCCAAACTCTTGACTGAGAAACCTTGAACCAGAGAATTCAGCTAAGCTTCACTCAAATTCATTAATCCACAGAAGCCATGACATAAATGTTCTTCTAAGCTGCTAAGTTTGGGGATAACTTATTATACAATAAGGCATGAATAATACATTAATTCTCCTCCCAACCTTAAGATAGTTTCTCCATAAGTCATTGCTAAGGTAGATTCTAAAACTCTAGCTGTTGAAATAAGATCATTGACAAAGAACAATTGAAAATCCAAGAGCACAAAATCACCTTACCACGACTTGGCAAAATCTACCCCAAAATTACATGAAATCAATAAATCTCCATATTCCTCATGCAGCTCTTATCCTCTAGCACACTACATATAAAATTAACTTACTTATTATGTTTATTTTTTTATTTTCTTTCTTTCCCATGAGACTATAACCTCCACCGTGTCAGAGGTTTCATCTTTTTTTCCCACTCATATATCCCAAGGGCTAAAACCAGTGCTGGGCTCATAGGAATTGCTCAGTAAATGTTTAATGAGTGAATGAATTTGCTATGATTCAATGTCAAATTCACAATCTCCGACCACAAGCCATAAACCATGCTGTTCCCCAATCATACCTTCTGTGTTTCTAAACTCAAAGTCCTGCCCAAGCCATTAATTCCACCTGGAATGCCCTGTGTCTTAAGTTGCATTTCCCAGAAACACACTGTGACACAAGAATTTGTGTGCAAGCAATTTATTAAGGAAGTGTGCCCAAGACAAACCAGTATGAGTTGGGGAAGTATGACACTGAAGGAGAAGAAGCCAGACAAAGGTGTGATTTCAGGCAAAGTCCCAGAGAGAGTAACTTCAGCATAATCCCATTGGTGAGCTCTTCAATGTAAGTTATGCCTCCAGGTTTGTCCCAATCCTAGGCAAGAGAGTTGAGCTTTCATACTCCCATACTCCCATAGTAATTAGTCATCGGCTAGGGGCTGCCCCAGGGCTGTAAACTCCCAGGTACTTCCAGCTGTCTGCGAGTGTGAGGAGAGCCAAGGGCAGGCCGCCAAAGAAGAGACACAGGTGCAGGCTTTGGAGACAAAAAGCACAGAAGCTGGGAGACGGGAGCAAAGAGTCAGTAACAGGGACCCAGGGAGACCTGGGCCGAGCCCCGACAGTGCCTGCTGCCGCCATATTTTCCCAGTTTATCTTATTGGAATCCTACTCATCCTTCCAATAATTCTTTCTCTGTGCACCTTAGCACCACACTAGAACCACGCATACTGCCGTGTTATTTTTCATTAACTTTCCATCCCCTTCCCTAGATCATAAACTCCATAAAAACAGAGATGGTACGGTCTGTTTTCGTGCCTCCTACACTGTGTTGTAAACAGTAGCCACACTACTGAATATCTCTAGATTGTAAACTCACGTAGAACAAATATAAGAAGTGTGTTACAGGATGCCAAGTGCTTCCCTGACGGTTATTCCATGTATCCCTCCCAGAATACAGAGAAGTAGTATCCCTCTTAGAATACAGAGAAGTACGTAGTAGACCACACAGGACTACCTCATTTTTCAGAAACAAAGGTTTAGTGATGCAGATTTCCCAGTGACTAGCTGACTAAATAGGCGCTAAGTAACGCCTCTCCACTGAATCTTATCTGAAATCCAATTTGCTTTCCCCCAAAGCACTGCTGCTTGATTGATAAGCAGAGTAGGAATATCTTGGAGACTGAGATCAATAGACAGACACAAGATGTCCCAGGCTTTTAACAAAGCTACCCCAAGGTTATTTATTCAAAGAAAAGTCAGAAAAGGCACGTTTATTGAGCACATAAAAGATAATAAATAAATGTTTGATCTTATTGAATTGAATCACATAAAATAAAATGGAATGAAAATGTTTGGCTTGAAATAAAATTGATTGAGATTATTTAAGTTAAGCTGAATTTCGTGGTGTTTTTTACTCTGATTCCCTATATTTTGTCTAAAATTGGGGCTGGGAGTAGAAGTGAGGAGGAAGGTTGTGGGCAGGCTAGTGACTATAAATTTCTGGCTGTAATTCATTAAGAAGTGTCAAGTAACCCATAAACAGGTCAGACCTCCCGAACCCTGCATTGTAAACTCATCTTAAACCATGAGCCTGCTAGTCTCTGGGCAGTGTTCTGTTTACCCAAACTCTTCATCACAACTCCTCCTATCCCCAACAAATCTATCATCTTCCTTACTATTCTGTCATTAGATATCATGGGGCAAGCAATCAGACAGTCAAGTTTATACTAAGCTGTGAAGGACTGATAGCAGCTCTGACAGCATGGATGCTGTCAGTGCCTTACCCATATTATCTGTCCAGGATGTGCCCACTGGGCCCTATTACATACATTGGTGACTTTGCCTTAGTGCCTGGTCCAAGCATGATAGTCAGGAAGAGAAAAAGTCCACAGCCACTGGGAGTAGATGTCAACCAGTGACGGATAGGAGTGTGAGGATAACCACCCTAACTTCCTCTCCCTTCTGTTGAGAGAACTCTGAAGTGTATTCAACATTTCCTCCCAGAACTCCCCAAAGGGCTTCAGCCTTGGTTGCCCATGGCAGTCACCTTTTCAACAGTTTACCTCTCTTGGTTTCCTTGTCTTCCCTATCCTCACTCCCCACCCTCACACCAGGGCTCCCCAGAGTCAGCTCCAAAACAAACTCCTCAAATCCCTGTCTCAGGACTGCTCCTAGGAGAATCCAAGCTTAGGTTGTGTTGCTCCATTCAGGGGTGTTTATATTTTTAAAGCAGATAGCCAGCCTGACGGCCCAAAGGAATACTGGTAATAAGGGAATTTTATAAAGAAGATAGTCATGGGGGTGAATAAACAGCAATAAGGAGATTTCCTAACAGCATCTTTGGGGTGGTCACGTCATCTGTCGACGTAACAGGCAGGATGGCATGGCAGAAAGAGAGCTGGACCAGGTGTTGGAAACCTGGATTCTAATATTGTCATTGCCGCCATGTCACTGCTCAGCCTTGTCATCCTCTTTGATCTTCAGTTTTTCTCATCTGGAAACTTACAGGATCGGATTATTTGAGCCCTAGGGTCCTTTTGGGCTCTCAATCCCTATGAACCCATGGAAGAGGATGAAGTGCATGGTACCTCTTTAAAGGTGTGTTCCACAAGCAATTAATAAGCAAGCAAACTCTTCACACAGCACCGGCTCTAAGAGGGACTGTTTAATTAGGCACACGAGACGTTCCAATCTGTCTAGACAGGCTTCTCTTTTTCCCCAAGATGCCTTCAGCCATGCTTGCTCTGATGCTGTGACAAGGTGTCCTTTGGCTGCAGACAGCGATTTTGTTGGGTGATAATTCTAATGCCATAGAGTCAGCTGTGGAACTTTCTTTCACTTTAATGCTGTTTGTCTTTCCAACTGGAACTAACTGAGGAGAGCTACCCAAGAAATAGCCAAGAGAGACAGTTTGTACAGCAGGAGTCACAAAAAAGTAGCTTCTGGTTATTTCTGGCCCTCCTGCCTACCTGTCCATCATTGTTTGTGGGCTTTTAGTTACTGCCCCCTTCCCCATCCCTGTCCTTGGAGAATAAAATCAACATTGAAAGAAAATTTCCAAGTCATTTAATTGACACCCACTCCCCTCTGCCAAACACAACAGCCTCTCCCAAGATCTCTGACAAATGTCTTAGAGCAGAGAAAGGGATTCCTTGACACTCGGATTCCTTAACACTCAGACTTGAGTCTTGTGACAACCCTGCAAACAGATTGTAAAATCCTTATCTTCCAAGTGCGATGGGTTTTAAATTTGTGTGGATAATATTGGCAGAACTCATCTGGTCTGAGAATTGGGGAAGAAATGCGTGAAATCACTGTCAGTAGTTGAAGAAAATTTTCAAAGAGTAGCCAGTTGATTAGAGAAGCACAATTCACCAAATGTAATCAAAAACATTGAATTTTTGTCTCTTAAGGACTTTTTCAAATTTAGTCAGAGGACGAAGATGAAAAATGGTCAGGAATCTTAACTTTTCACTTCCCTCTTGTAGTTCTACAGCCGTATTAAATTCACAAAACATAGTCTCAACCAGCTCACTGAAAGTGTCTGACCAAGGCAGTATTCGCATTTCAATCTTCATTCAAGGTGAGACTTCTTCTCCCACCCCAATGCCCATCTAAGGTTAGGTGGGCAGCTGTCCTTAGAGAAACGTCTGTTTGGCTTCTGTCCTCTTTCTCTTCCATTTCTTCCCCTACTCACTAGCTGCTGCTCCACACCTCATAAAAGTCGAAGAGAACGGGCCGCCAAGTAGAAGAGGAGGAGAAAGAGCAGTTTTGTTGGAGTAAGTGACTTCATGTTCTCTGGACCTGGCAAATGGACAGCAGTAACTCTTTCCTTGTGAATGCTTTGAAAGTTGCTTGGATGCTTCTCTGCTGGCCCCTCCAACTACAACTCCTCTGACATGGGCAATGCCTCTCCTTCAGCTGGCTGCTTCTCCCCACCCTAGATTCCTCAGGGATGAGGCCCACATGCATTGTGCCATATGAGTCCAAATGCACTCCCAGGCAGCCCTCCTGGGAAGGACTTGAAATGGCTCCAGGCTGGCTCTGTCACCATCTGGTCTATGAAACATGCTCTCATACTTCTTCCTTCATGGGTTACTTCCTAAGCACTGTACTCTACTCTCTTTTGCCTATCACGGGTTGCTATAGCTTTTCTGAGTGGTAGAATGTCTCGGTTCGTGGTGTCCACCAGCTTCAGGGAACATACCAAAGCTTTATGAGCGGTCCCATTGAAGCCCTCCAAGCATGATAAAGCACCCCTAACCCTTTATTCTTGGTAGGAGAAAGAATTGGAATTCACATTCAGGAGAAACTCTCCAAAAAGAAAATCCCGCATCATTCTTTCCCTCCATTTTCTTGAACAGTTTATATTCTCAAAGTAGATGACAGACTACAAGTATCATGAAACTGGTTTCTGATCACGTCCTTAGACAATTCCCCCAAGGTAATCTGCCATTCATTTTATCTAAACTCTATTATATTTATTACATTTTTGTGCCCAAATCGTAACTTGGGCTTTAAAATTCCATTTCCAAATATCAGTGATAAATCATTCTCACTAATTGCTCTAGAGAGTAGGTAAGATTTTTAGAACTGTGCCTGCAACGTAGTAGGGACTAATGTCTATAAGATTAGTTTATTAATAAGGTATTTTATATTTCTGGATTTGATTAAGAAACACTTTGGGCTCTCTTGTTTGCAGCTATTTCCCATATTCTTGGAATATAGCTTATCACATAGCTGGTACTTTAACAAGCATTTGTTAAGCACTTGCTGAGTACCAGGTGGCTGTGGTAAGCACTTCTCTCCAATGCTCCCCTGTAATGGCCTGTCCTACCCTCCCAAAGCACTTATTAAATTACTGGAATAATAATTTGACTTATCTTCGCTTCCCACTTGAAAAGAATAGATATTATTTTCTTCTCTGAGTGCTTAACATAGACAAGGACAGAAGGAATAAAGAATGAATTGAATGAATGCATGTTTCCTGTGTTGGACAATGTTGAAAGAGGGGAACATAACAAGTTATTATTTCTTGTATAGTTATCTATATAAAGGGGTAGTCTGGCATACAAAAAATTATATCAAACAGTCATGATAGAGTGTTACAGGACTATCTTCCTACCATAAACTTTTAAAACTATTTGAAACACATGAAATAATTTAGACATTGAACAACAGTCAAAGCGGTTGGGGACTGTGCTGCCTGGGAGAGAAGAGGAACACACGAAGAATGACCCACATTTGCACAGTTTCCTTCTGGGAAACAGACATCCAAGTTCAGGAAGCACAGAGAGCTCCAAACAAGATAAGCTCAAAGAGGCCCACACCAAGACATATTATAATCAAAATGTCCAAAGCTAAAGACAAAGAGAGAATCCTAGAAGCAGCAAAAGAAAGGTGACAAGTGACGTATAAAAGGAAGCCCATGAGGCTATCAGCAGGCTTCTCAGCTGAGACTCTACAGGCGAGAAGCGAATGGCACGTTTAAGCGAATGGCATGTTTAAAGAGCTAAAGGGAAAAAACCTACAGCCAAAAATACCCTATCCATCAAGGTTGTCATTCAGAATGGAAGGAGAGATAAAAGACTTCCCAGACAAGTGAGAATTAAAGGAGTTTATCATCAAGAAACCAGTTCTGCAAGAAATGCTGAAGGGACTTATTTAAGTGGGAAAGCAATGACCACAAATAGAGATTAAAAAAAATTATCAAAAAACAAAACAACAACAACAAAAACCTAGGCAATAAAATCACTAGTAAGGTAAAAATATAGTAAAAGCAGCAGATCAACTACTTGTGAAGATAATATGAAGGTTAAAAGACAATTGTACTAAAATCACCTATTTCAATGATAAGAGGGTAACAGATAGGCACACACTAAACAAGAGACTATATATGATTTGAAAACATAATGTGGGAGGAGGGGAGTGAAAAAGAAAAGTAGAGCTTTTAGAAAGAGGTCAAGCTAAAGAGTCTATCAACTCAGTATACACTGTTATATGCATAGTATATTACATAGGATCCTCATGGTAATCACAAATCAGGAACCTATAACATGCAAAAAAAAAAGTAAGACAAAAGAAATCATACATATTACTAAAGATAACCATCAAACCACACAGGAAGAGAGCAAGAGAAAAAGAAAGGAACAGAGAGGAACTACTAACACACCCAGAAAAAAAAAGTGACAAAATGGCAATAAATACATACTTATCAATAGCTACTTTAAATGTCAATGGACTAAATGCTCCAATCAAATGACATAGGGTGGCCAATTGGATAAAAAAAACAAGACCCATGTATATGCTGCATACAAGAGACACATGTCAGACCTACAGACACTCACAAACTGAAAGTGAAAAGATGGAAAAAGATATTCCATGCAAATGGCAAAGAAAAGAAAGTGGGGTAGCAATACTTATATCAGACAAAATAGACTTTAAAACAAAAACTGTAACAAGAGACAAAGACAGGCACTACATAATGATAAAGAGAACAATCCAACAAGAAAATATAACACTTGTAAATATCTATGCACCCAACATAGGAGCACCTAAATATATAAAGCAATTATTAACAGACATAAAAGGAGAAATAGACAGTAACACAATCATAGTAGGGGACTTTAACACTCCACTTACACCAATGGATAGATCATCCAAACAGAAGATCAATAAGGAAACATTGGCCTTAAAGGACACATTAGACCATATGGACTTGGTAGAAATATACAGAACATTCTATCCAAAAACCACAGAATACACATTCTTTTCAAATGCCCATGGAACATTCTCCAGGATTGATCACATATTAGGCCACAAAACAAGTCTCAATAAATTTGAGAAGATCAAAATAATACCATGCATCTTTTCTGACCACAAAGGTATGAAACTGGAAATCAACTACAGGAAGAAAACCAGAAAAGCCACAAAAATGTGGAGATGGAACAAAATGCTACTAAACAATGATTGGGTCAATGAAGAAATCAAAGAAGAAATCAAAAAATTCCTGGAGGCAAATGAAAATGAAAACACGACATGCCAAAATCTGTGGGATACAGCAAAAGCGGTTCTAAGAGGGAAGTTTATAGCAATTCAGGCCTATGTCAACAAAGAAGGAAAATCCCAAATAAAGAATCTAAAAGCGCATCTAAAGGTACTGGAAAAAGAACAACAAACAAAGCCCAAAATCAGCAGAAGGAGGAAATACTAAAAATCAGAGCAGAAATAAATGAAATAAAGACTAAGAAAACAATAGAAAAAGTTAATGACACCAAGAGCTGGTTCTTTGAAAAGATAAACAAAATTGACAAACCCTTAGCTAGACTTACCAAGAAAAAAAGAGAGAAGGCTCAAATAAATAAAATCAGAAATGAAAGAGGAGAGATTACAACAGACACCTCAGAAATACAAAAGATAGTAAGGGAATACTATGAAAACCTATGCGCCAACAAATTGGATAATCTAGAAGAAATGGATAAATTCTTAGAAACATACAACCTTCCAAAAATGGACCAAGAAGTAGTAGGAAAATTTGAATAGACTGATCACCAGTAAGGAGATTGAAACAGCAATCAAAAACCTCCCAAAAAATAAAAGTCCAGGACCAGATGGCTTTCCTGGTGAATTCTACCAAACATTCAAAGAAGACTTAATACCTATCCTTCTCAAACTCTTCCAAAAAATTGAAGAGGAGGGGAGACTTCCTAACTCATTCTACAAAGCCAACATTATCCTGATACCAAAACCAGACAAGGACAACACAAAAAAAAAGAAAATTAGAGGCCAATATCACTGATGAACATCGATGCAAAAATACTCAACAAAATACTAGCAAATCAAATACAACAATACATTAAAAAGATCGTACATCGTGATCAAGTGGGTTTCATTCCAGGGATGGAGGGATGGTTCAACATCTGCAAATCTATCAATGTGATACACCACATTAACAAAATGAAGAATAAAAATCACCTGATCATCTCAATAGATGCAGAGAAAGCATTTGACAAGATACAGCATCCATTTATGATAAAAACTCTAAATAAAATGGGTATAGAAGGAAAATACGTCAACATAATAAAGGCCATATATGACAAACCCACAGCAAATATCATTCTCAATGGAGAAAAACTGAAAGCTACCCCTCCAAGAACAGGAACCAGACAAGGATGCCCACTGTCACCACTCTTATTTAACATGGTATTGGAAGTCCTAGCCAGAGAAATCAGGCAAGAAAAAGAAATAAAAGGGATCCACATTGGAAAAGAAGAAGTGAAACTGTCACTCTTTGCAGATGACAAGATTTTATATCTAGAAAACCTGAAAGATTCTACTAAAAAACGTTTAGAAACAATGAAGCAATACAGTCAAGTCGCGGGATACAAAGTCAATGTACAAAAATTGGTTGCATTTCTATACACTAACAACAAAGTAGCAGAAAGAGAAATTAAGAATACAATCCCATTTACAATTGCAACAAAAAGAATAAAATACCTAGGAATAAACTTAACCAAAGAGGTGAAAGATCTGTATACCGAAAATATAAAATATTGTTGAAAGAAATCGAAGAAGACACAAAGAAATGGAAAGATATTCCCTGCTCTTGGATTGGAAGAATTAACATTGCTAAAATGTCCTTACTTCCTAAAGCAATCTATAGATTCAACGCAATCCCTATCAAATTTCCAACAACATTTTTCACAGAAATAGAACAAAGGATCCTAAAATTTATATGGAACAACAAAAGACCCCGAATAGCCAAAGGATTCCTGAGAAAAAAGAACAAAGCTGGAGGTACCACACTACCTGATTTCAAAATATACTTCAAAGCCATAGTAACCAAAACACCATGGTACTGGCACAAAAACAGACATGCAGATCAATGGAACAGAATTGTGAGCCCAGAAGTAAACCCACACATTTATGGACAGCTAATATTCAACAAGGGAGCCAAGAGCATACGATGGAGAAAGGAGAATCTCCTCAGTAAGTGGTGTTGGGAAAACTGGACAGCCACATGCAAAAGAATGAGTAGACCATTCCCTTACACCATGCACAAAAATCAACTCAAAATTGATTAAAGACTTGAATGTAAGACCCGAAACCATGAAACTTCTAGAAGAAAACATGGGCAGTACACTCTTTGACATCAGTCTGAGCAGCATATTTTCAAGTCCCATGTCTGACCAGGCAAGGGAAACAAAAGAAAAAATGAGAAATGAGTACATCATAGGAAGCTTCTGCACAGCAAAGGAACTATCAACAAAACGAAAAGACAACCTGAAAATTGGGAGAAGATACTTGAAAACCATATTTCAGACAAGGGGTCAAGTCCAAAATACCAAAGACTAATACGGTCACAACCAAAAAACCCCACATGTAGTCACAAATGGCCAAGATTTGACAGCGATTTCTCATGGCTGAGTAGTAGTCCATCGTGTATGAAAAGACCCACATCTTACTTTAGGGAATGCCATTCGTCCCTTGGTGGACACCTAGGTTGCTTCCACGTCTTGGCTATTGTGTATAAGGCCACAATGAACATAGGGGTGCGGAAGTAGGATCTTTATGCCTTTGTGGGTTTGCAAGTTCTTGGATAAATACCCAGTAGTGGAATAGCTGGATCATATGGTAGATCTATCCTTAATTTTCTGAGGATAGCTCCATATCTGCTTTCCATAGTGGCTGCACCAGTTTGCACTCCCACCAGCAGTGAACAAGGGTTCCCTTCTCTCCACACCCTCTCCAACAGTTGTTGCCTTTCCTGTCTCGTGGAATTATAGGCCATCGGGACTGGAAGTGAAGGCTTGATACAGATGGACTATTATAGTTTTGATGTTGCATTTCGGCCTGTGATAGTTAATGGATGTTGAGCATCTTTTCTGATGCCTGTTGAGGGAGAAGCCAATTCCATACGATCTTCTTTGGAGAAGATCTCTGCTCAAACCATAGCTTTTGCCTATGTTTCTAATGGGAAGGTGTTGGGCTCACAGGTGAGGGGATGCACTATAATTAGTTTTCGGGTGGTGAACATGATGTAATCGGCACAGAATTTGAAATATATTATGATGTACATCCGAAAATAAATAATAAATAAATAAATAAATATTTTTGTTCTTGTTTCTTAATTTACTTAAAAAATAATTGACTTAAAGGAAAAAAATATTTAAAACTAAAATGTATATCAAAAATAGCAGAAAGGACAGGAAGGACAAATGGAAATATATTTTTGTAAGGCTCTTATATGAAGGACATGGTATTAATTCATTGTAGACAAAAAGAAAAAAATACCAACATGATAGATAAAATAAAAATTAAAATAAATAAAAAATATCGGTAATCATGCAAATGGAGTAAAAACACCAATCAACGGCACAAATTCTCAGATTGAATTAAAAACAGAAAGCAAGAAGCAACCATATGCTGCATATTTTTAGAAGCACTTTAAATTGAAAGACAAATACATTAAACATAAAGAACAGTAAAACATATGCCATACCAACACTCATCATAAGAAAGCTGAATGTCTGTATTAATATCAGACAAAATGCACTTTAGGACAAGGAATATTATCAGAGATAAAGAGAGATATTTTTAAGTGATAGCATGGTCAATTAACCAAGAAGAAATAGCGATACTAAATATACATTTACAATGAGAAAGCTTTACAACACATGAAGCAAAAAATAAAGAACTAAATAGACAAATAGATAAAAATAAAATAATAGCCAGAGATCTCAACACTACTGTATCAGTATTTGATGCAAAAAGCCAGACAAAAATTTAGGAATTATCTAGAAAATCTCAATAGCACTATCAATTAAATTGACCTCATTAGTTATTTACAGAACACTAGAACCATCAACTCCAGAATACACATTCTTTTCACTTGTCAATGAAATATTCACCAAGATAGAATATCTATTAAGACATGAAAAGTTTTAATAAATTTGAAAGGACTGAAATTGCACGGAGCATATTTTCTAAATACAACAGAATTAAAATAGAAATCAATACCAAAAAGATACGGAAAATCTCCAAATACTTGAAAGTTAAGCAACACACTGAAAATTAATCAAGGTCAAAGAAGAATTAACAAGCTAAATTGGAAAATATTTTCACCTGAACGATAATTAAGACATGTCTAAATATGCATTGGGATGCAACTAAAGCCCTGCTTAGGGGAAATTTTGTAGCTCTATATGCTTATATTAGAAAAGAATGAAGGTTTAAAGTCAACAATCTGCGCTTCCATCAGAGAAGCTAGAAAAAGAAGAAGAAATTAAACCTAAAGTCAGTAGAGGGTAGAAATAAAATAAATATAATAGAAACAAATGAAACTGAAAATAAATAAGTATTGAGGAAATCAATAAAACCAACTGTTGGTTCTTTGGAAAGGTCAATAATATAGATAACTCCCTACCTAAACTAATCAAGAAAAAAAATGAAAACACAAATTATCAGTATCAGGAATGAAAGAAAGAATATCACCATATATCTTACAGACCCAAGAAGAAATAGAAAATCTTATATGTTATACATTAAGTATAATTTTATATATTTTATATATAATTATATATTTATATATGAATATACACATATCATTTAAATAGTACATTTTAATATAAACTCATATTTATTGATGAAATTGAATTAGTATTTAAAAAGCATACAATGAAGAAAGCTCAGTGTCAAATGGTATCATTAGTGAATTCTATCAAATAAGTAACTGAAAAATAATATTAATCTTGGGGCTGGCCCAGCGGCACAACGATTAAGTTTGCACGTTCTGCTTTGGTGGCCCAGGGTTCGCCATTTCAGATGCCGGGTATGGACCTATGCACTGCTTGTCAAGCCATGCTGTGGCAGGCACCCCACATATAGAGGGAGATGGGCACAGATGTTAGCTCAGGACCAGTCTTCCTCAGCAAAAAGAGAAGGATTGGTGGCAGATGTTAGCTCAGGGCTAATCTTCCTCAAAAAAAAAAAAAATATATATATATATATATAAATAATAATAACAATATTAATCTTACACACTTATTTTATGAGCCCAGTATAACCATGATCTCAAAACCATTTAAAGATATTAAAAGCAAACTAATGACCAATATTGCGCATGATATAAGTAGAAAACAAATTTTTAAATATTAGCCATTCAAATCCAGCAATACATTAAAAGGACAATGTATCATGATTAAGAGGAGTTAATCTGAGAAATGCAAATTGGTTTAACATTCAAAAATCAATGTAAAGCTTTTCCTCTAAGAATGGGAACAAACAAGTGTATACTCCTACTTATACAGTGAATTAAGTTTGGACAAAATATACAAAGCAATTCAATGAGGTAAGGAAGTTTTTAAATAAATTGTGCTGGAATAACTAGATATGGGGAGAGGTGAAGAGATGTAAACCCTTACCTCACACCATACACACAATAAATTACTCAAAATAGATTACAGACTTACAGGTAAAAGGCAAACTATGACATAGAGAAGACTATCTTCATGGCCTTGGTGTAGGCAAAGATTTTCTGGGCAGAACCCTGAAAGTAGTAGCCATAAAAGAAAAAACATTGATAAATTTTGGACTTCACCAAAAATGGACTTCTAATCATCAAAAGACACCATTAAGAAAATATTAGACAAGCCACACAATGAAAGAAAATATTTGCAGTATGGATCAAACGAAGGATTGTATCCAGAATATAAACAACACTGACAACTCAAAAGTTAAAAGTTAAGAAACCTATATAAAAATGGAAGAGGTGGATGGTAACAAAATACTTGGACAGACAACTCACGAAGGAAGATAGATGAATGGGCAAAAAGCACATAACAAAGTGCTGAACATCATTAGTCATCAGGAAAACTAAAACTAAAATCACATGGAGAGACCACTACGCACTTGCTAAAACTGCTAAAATTTAAGACTGAAAATATCGTGTTGGTGAGAATGAGGAGCAACTGGAACCCTCATACATCGTTGGTGAGAGTGTAAAATGATACAACCACTTTGGAAAATGGTTTGGCAATTTCTTATAAAATTAAACATACTTCTACTATCTGATCCATGAATTCCACTTCTCTGTATTTATCTAAGAGAAATGAAAACTTATGCTCTATGTCCACAAAAATATTTGCCCTGCTCTTTATTCATGAAAGCCAAAAAATGGAAAAAGAAACACAAATGCCCCAACAGAAAAATAAACAAATTTCAGGATAGCCATTGAATAAACAAATTTTACTGTATTTATATAATGCAATATTGTTCAGTAATAAAAGGAACTATTAATATATGCAACAATATGAAATGAATCTCAAAACACTGTGCTGAGTGAAATAAAAACAAGCACAAAAGGGTACATCTGTACAATTCCATTTATATGCTATTCTAGGCAAAGCTAAGCCAATAGTGAAGGAAATCAGAATGGTGGATGGTTTAGAGAAGAAGGATGTGTAGGAATTGATTAGAAGGGGGCATGAAGGAACTTCCTGCGTGATGGAAGTGTTCTATAGCTTAGAGGGGTGTAGGTTACAGATTGTATGCCTTCCTCAAAATTGATTAAACTGTATACTTCAGATCTCCATATTTCTTTGAATTTAAGGTATACCTCAAGAAAATATGACATCTTACTAATAAAAAATGTGCTGCAGTATTATGTATTATAATAGAAATGATTGACAAGAACAGCAGCGGCAGCGAAATGGAAGTAGTGCAACTTGGTTGGAAGAGTCAGGAGAGTGTGGAGAGAAGAATGAGATCTGGGTCTTGAAGTATCAGTAGGAGACTGTATACAGCATGGAGGACAAAACGTAAATGGGGGATGGTTGTTTGGGGCCCAAGAAGTTCCTGGCATGACTCAAGTTAGTAACACATAAGAGGCAATATAGCATAAAGAGCTTGCAAACTGAAGCCAAACTCCTTAGGTTCATTACCTCCACCACTTACTTACTAGATATGCAACTTTGGACAAGTTTCCTAACATCTCTATGCCTCATTTTTCTTATTTGTGAAATAGGAAAAATATTCCTTACCTCAAATGGTTATTGTGAGGATAATATGATTTAATACGTATAAAACACTTAGAAAAATATCTGGTGCACATTTAACACTCACTAAACATTTACTGTCATCATTATTCATGTTTTTGTGATGAAACAGAATTTTGACCATGGGTCCTGAGGGAGTAGAGGGTGGTAGGAGTTGAGAATAATGGAGAGGATGGAAGATTGTTGTGATATTGTAATTTATAATAAATATGTATCTGGTCATTCATATATTTCTTATATATTTGATCTTTGTCCATGTTTCCTGGCTCAAAGTTCCCAAAAGCTTTGGAATTTTCTAAGAGATGAGAGCAATAAAGACGTTTTCTGTTATGTTAATGAGGTGACTTTTGGACCCCATGTAAGAATGGGAGCAGAGAGGTGCTGGATGTTGAATCAATCCCTATGGCCAATGAATTAATCAATCATGCCTATGTCATGAAGCCTCCATAAAAGCCGGAAAGGACAGGGTTGGTGGAACTTCCAGGACGGTGAACACATGGAGATTTGGTGAGTACTCCACGCAGATTGAGCATGGAAGTTCGCAGCTCTTTCCCCTTATGTTGCACTGTGCAGTTCTTCCATTTGGCTATTTCGGAATTACATCTTTGGGATAATAAGCAGTAATCTACTAAGTAAAATGTTTCCCGAGTTCTGTGAGCTGCTCTAGCAAACTAATTGAACCCAAAGAATGAGGGGGTCTTGGGAACTTCTGATTTATATCCAGTTGGTCAGAAGTACATGTAGTAACCTAGACTTGTGACTGGCATTTGAGGTCCAAAGAGGAGGTCATGGGAGCCTCCGATCTGTAGCCAGTGGGTCATAAACGCAGGTAACAGCCTGGGCTGGCACCTGGCATCTGAAGGAGTAGGGGGGCAGTCTTGTAAGACTGAGCCCTCAACCTGTGGAATCTGATGCTATCTCTGGGTGAATAGCATCAGAATTGAGTTGAATTGTGGGATACCCAGCTGGTGTCTCAAGAATTGCTTGTTGGTATGGGGGGAATGCCCTCCCCTGCCACATGTTGAAAGTGGGTGCTCAGAACACAAAAGAATTGTCTATTCCCCAATCAACCCAATGAACTGAATCACAATACCCATGAAAAAGGCAGCCAAAGCCAGAAAGCTAAGAAGCTGTTTAGCGCAATTTTATGAGATCTCAAGGTACTGTTCCAAGGTCCAGGTGGTGAAGCAGGACTCAGAGTTAGGGAGAGGTCATTCTCACCTTGTAGAGTCTGCCACCTGCAGAATTCTCTACAGTGGGAGTAACTAGGGCAACTATCCCAGCTGTAACTAATGAAGGTGACATTGTCACCATGAATGGGGTGGTGGGGGATCAACTTAATCAGTCCATTAAATATTAGCATATCTATCCCATTTGGATGTCATTATTACTCCATACTTATGGCCATTTTGAAACACTTTGGGAGATGCACAATGAAACAGAAAAAGCATGGGTATCAGGGTCAGACAGACCCAAATTTCAATAACCTCTACAATGACATTTATCATCTACAGCATTGTGAGCAAATCATCCAACTTCTCTGAGCTTTGTTGTTGTTGTTATTGCTGTTGTTTTTCATCTGTCAAAACAATAATATAACACACATGCTGCTCATTAAGTGCAGTATAATATATAGACTACTTTCTATATTGCATGTTCTAATTAATTAATCTTCCTGATACCCTATGAGGTAGGTACTGCTATTAACTCCATTTTGCAGTTTAAGAAACTCAGTCACAGAATTACATCATTTGCCTACTGTCACAAAGCTAAAAATGACGGAACCCAGTTACAAAGCCAGATAGTCAGTATATGGATTTATGCCCGAATCTGAGGATATGAACAGTTATTAGCACATATTGGGTTGTAGCGAGGGCCACATTGAATCATGTAAGCAATGTGTGGAACACATGGTCGGTTCTTGATGCTCAGATGGGATAGAGAGAACACACTTCTTTCCTATTCCCAAACTTTCCTTCCATATAGAAGGAGATCCATCAACATAGCATTCTTGGTCTCACTCTCCCCTCACTCACTACATCCTAGTGGAAGAGGGAAGACATTCAGCAGGTGAGTTTTCTAGAAAATAAAGGGAGGCATGCTTAGACCAGTTCCTTCTTCTCTCCTTCCTCTTGGGAGCAAGTTGCCCATAGGGTGCGTTTGATCTCCTCTTTTGTTCTATACCCCAAGTCCTGTAATCCAGCATTGCCTATGACTTAGTCTGTTTTGCTGTCTCATTAAGCTATGTCCTCCCAACTAATCTTGCCAATATTATTCAAAAGGTGGTATCTTGAATTTATTTGCCTTATTTTCTTGTCCTATTTCTCAACCCAGACAGTGAAGCCAGAGTGGGGGTGGGAGGGAGTAGTATTTATTGCTCCTCTCCATCTCTTGAACCCCAGGACTCTCTTTCAGCTTTCGTTTTTCCGTAATGGGCTATGAGATTTCTTATGGATTGCACACCTCAGTCCAAACTTCTTTAAATGTTTAAAAGCCAAAAGAGGGCTTCTAGGTAAATGAAGGTAACTTGTTTGAAGGCAATGTCTTGTTGATCTTCTGGGTCACTTCTTTCAAACTTTTTTACCCAAATAACTATGACATTCCTCCAGGAATCAGCTAAGCCAGGACCACTCTGTTTAGCCTGCAAAGGCCAACATATGCACTTCATTCCAGAGAGAGGAAACTGTCCAAGGCACCATGAGTTTGGAGGAGCTGGTACCAAGATGATTCAAGCAGAGAGATATTTAAAACAGACTCAGCTTCACAGGGCCTTTCTGAGCTCACACCATTCAAACCTGAGCAAGGCCGTTTCTCATTAATGTTTCCAGCTGAGAGTCTCACACGACACTATTACACTCTGTCCTTCCAACTCTGAGAACATATCCAGTTCTTGGATTGGAAATAAAGACTCCAGCTCCCTCAGTTGAGCTGCTGATGTTTGATGTGTTCTCCAATCTCATTCTTCTTGCTCTGCCAAATTGAGTGAAATATTTCCACCACTGTCCCTAAGGCTATTACAGCAAATAGGATGGGTCAGAGTGTCACGTATATATACAAATATATGTACTTTTTAAAATAGAGCTGAATTTGGAAATGAAAAAGTACTACAATGTAACCAGATGAATTCTGTTCATAGAAAGATTCAGACTGGGAAAATGAATTTTTTCCCTACTCAGCATGATCCCTGGATCCAACTACACTTATTTATTCATTTACGTATTCTACAGATATTTACTGTGTGCCAAGAAGGGTAGCTAGTACCAAGAATACAAAATTCTTTCTCCCAAAGATTTTATAGTATAGAGGGGTTGAAAATAAATAAATCCATGAGTATATAATAATATACAATAATACATAATATTTAGTGCATTGAACATGTACTAGGTGATAGAAAAGAGCAAGCACAGAGTGTTCTCAGAGTGGAAAGGTGCCATCTAATCCACACCTCAAGCTGAAGAAATGATTTTCAAGTGAGACGACCTTTGAATTAAACATTAAGGATACCCAGAGGTTGGCTAGTCGAAGAAGGAGAAAAGGTGATTTCTGTTTGAGAGGAGATGTGAAAGGCACAGAGGCATTAAATTGCAAGGCATTAAATTACATTTGAGGAACTATAAGAAAATTTCATGATTAGAGAGAACTGTACACAATTAGCTTATCATCTGTTGACAATAAGCGAGATTTAGTATTCAAATGCTGGATAAAGTGGTTTGGAAAGACACAAAAGAAGATTAATTATTGACCAAAAAAGACACCATTTTGTCGAATCAGATGATTATCCTTCATAACACAACACCAAGAAATATGAAGAAAAGGGAAACAGGGCAACCACTCATAATTAGAACTTGAATTATCAGAATACTTTGGAAAATGGGATAACTATATTAACTGAGTTTTTCTGGTGAAACAATCGTCCTTTCTTAGCAACATTCTTGAAACTCCTTAAAAATTGATACCATCTCCTATCTTAAATATATAAGGAACTTACATAAAGAACTATAAAGTGGTGCCTGGAAAAATAAGCATTACGTAGTAATAGTAGTAACAGCAGTAGAAAGCCGTTCTAATAATCGCAGTGATAGTAATGGTAGAAGTAGTTGCAGTAGGAGTACTTATAGTAGTAGGAGCAGTTATAGCAGTAGCAGTAGATACAGTAATAATAGCATTAGTAGTAAGCATAACAGGGTAAGCAAAATATAATTTTGCATTGTCAACCCTAAACTAGTCAAAATCTCAGGGTCCTCATTGAAAATCATAATTCTCTTTGTGCAGGCAGGCGACTGAATGTTGTGGAGCTGCAACCTAATCAGAGAAGTTTAGAGTTAAAGAAATCTCAGAGGCCAGGAGCCTGAAGTTTAGTTTTAAAAACATCCCAGCTATCAACTCAATCGTCATCTCCCCCAAGCCCCATTCCTAAATCCCCGAAATTTCCACCCCGGCAGAATCGTCACTCCCTCCCTTTTTGTATGAGTATAGTTCCCTGTTTGTCATAGTTGTAGAGACTCCTGTCTTTTCTGTGGACGTTTGCCTCCTTGAGACTGTAATTCGTGTCTTACCCATGTGGGTGTCTCAGGCATTCAACAGAGTACCTGGATCATAGTAAAACTTCAATTAACATCTGTTGCTTCACCTGACTCTGCTTGTTATTTGTCTCCTTCCACAGAACATAAGGAAAGATAAAACTCTGGAAAAGTGTAATTTCAAATGTGTAGGCTCTAGTAATTGAAGTTTTACTTTTCTGAAGGAATATGGACCAATGAAGTAGGGTCCATCTATAATAAACATAGAAAACATTATGTCTTAGGGCTTAATCACAATTCACATTACATGGACATTCAAGTAAGGCCTGATAATGTTTTGAAAACATTTTGTTGTTATAAAAAATATCAGAAATCAATTGAAAATAGAGAAAATCTCAACTTCAATAAGGATTGCCCTGCTAATGTTGGGGCGAATGCACATAGGGGTGTGGTGTCCTTCACAGAGGGAATTCACAGAGGAAAGGCACATCAAATAAATCAACATTTGTAGGATTTGTAGGGTAAGTTCCCTAAGAAAAATGAAATAACTGAAATGTATTAAGTGTGACTATCTGCCAGTAACTACCTAAAACGTTTTTTATATATGAATCCATTGTATTCTCACAAAACCCTATATCAGGCAAGAAAATAGAGCCCATTGTAGATAGTCCAATAGAAAGAATTAATATAGAAACCTAGCTACAAATGTATTGAGAAATCTGAATGACCAAATAGAGAGTGGTAAGCCAACCCAAAGATTAGCAGAAAAACAAAGACACAACCACACCTAGGGGGATGTAGGTTAGGAGTACACAGAGACAATGTGGTGTTAACAGAGCTAAGGATGCAGGGCAACCAGAAGAATCTGGATCCACAATGGAAGCTGCTCAGAGGGGCTGAAACCGTGGAGGAAGGACTCCAATCAACTAGCTTCTCCTTTCCTCCGCCCTCTAATCTCTTGCCAGTGACTCTTGGTCACTGAACACAGCTGAGAGGCAAGAGAGTCTGAGAAACACATTTTCAGAGGAAAAGTGAGTAATGGATCTGAGAACAAACTGGAAAGTGACCAGCACACTTGTGGGTGCTATCGTAAGCCTCATTATACAGATAAAAAAAGCTGAGTCACAAGTGACTGAAATAACCTGCCCAAGATGACAGAGTTGAACTCCAGAGCCCATGTTCTTGTCCATTCTGCCACACAGTCACTCACAGATAAATAATGGAGTTCAATGGGAGCATTAATATAGCCATGGGGGCCAGTGCAAGGACAGCTTCTCAGGGGACCAAGGTAAATACTTTGTTTCAAAGCACTTGTGTTCTAAGAACAGGATCACAGAAGAGATTCAAGCTCAGAAAATTTGCAGCCTCAGGAACTAACATAGAACATAGTATTTGGTACACAAAAAGGGTTTAACAGATTAACCTATTAAATTAATAAAAGAATGAATAGGCCCCTTAAGTTAAATAATATCTGGTGTAGAGAATAAGTTGCAACCCCAAGACTAACAGGGGTGACTCTCCTTCATCAAGGGGCTCTGTGCCCCTATCAGCCTAAGAAAGGAGAGAAGATGATGTGTAACGGCTAATGTTCATTGAATCCTGTATCATCATGTAAGTGCATTATGAGAAGCATCTCAAATTATTCCAAAATAACCTAATAATATGGGGACTATCATTATGCCCATTTTACGGGTGAGGAAACTAAGGCTCCCAGGGTTAAGTAACTTGCCTGAGGTCAGCCCGTAATGAGGAGAGCCAACATTCAAACCCAAGGTCTTCTAATTTAGTTTACATCCTCCCTACCTCACTTGGGATTGGCCAAGGAGCTAGGGTAGACAGAGACTGCAGAAGGGAAGGGAGAAGATGCCTAGTGAGCCCATTTACAGAGAACTGAGGAAGGAAAGGGCAGGGGAACTGTGTTGCCGGCTGGTAGGAAGCTAATAATGAAAAATGAAATTATTGAGATGCCAACAAAAATCCTTTTCAAATTCTCCCTTTGCAAAGGCAATTCCACTTGTACTTTGATCTTTGACCTGGACCCATACAATTAATTCCACATCATATTTCTGCATATTGCTCTCCAAGGAGAATCAAGTTTACACTTCCCCCCAATCCAAACCATAACAGTACTTAATTAGGTGATAATTTATGTAGTACTTAGCATGAACTTTTGGCACTTGCTGGAGAAGGCTATACAAGTGTACACATGTTATCACCTGACTACATCAAGTAATGGGGCCTGGGCATTGGTGAGGTGTCTTGGGCTTTACAAGGTATCGAATGACTTTTATAACTCTGTAGTACCTGGCTTTCTAGTAGGCAGAACTGTCTCTAGTGTGTATTAATATACTGAATATTATGCCCACATGCACTTAAAACACTGACTCTAAGCACTTCAAAACAACAAGGAGCCTGGAAAATCGGAGAAACAGATGTTGGATGAATAGTAGCCCTTCTCAGGGTCAATCATTCAACTTCAGGGAAATGGTGCAACAGCAGAAGGGAATAATGGGTCAAACCTATTCAGTGGAAAATAAACAGAACATTCCCTGCTGGCAGACACTGTCTATGGTGACAAGGCTCTGAACACTTGGCTCCAACCCTCATGCCCCAGCCTTGTTTATGAGACTGACCTAGAAATGATTCTTTTCCAGACATCCCATGAGCACTGAGAATGTCATGACTATGTGGTCCCAAAATGTTTGAGATGCTCATTTAAATAACATGTGCTTGTCAAGAGAAGGCAAATCCTAAAAGATGGCAGATGCCTGAACTTCAGCGAGTGTGCAAGCTTAGGTTCCAGCCCCTGGCAAGAGAGAACCGAGAAGACCATCTTACAGTTGTTCCTGATTCTCATAATGCTCATGAACAAAGCAAGAAAGAAACATGAAGGGACATTATTTTGGCTCCTGGATAGTGCATTGCTTCTGTCCTCTCTCTATACTAAAATCAATTCCTAGAGAAAGTACAGTCGCAGACTTAGTCCTCTTTTGTTGACTCTGAGAAGAAACGGTGAGATGGAGAGAACACAGAACAAGACCGGTGTGCCTTCTGAGCATCATCAGTTTGCTCCAGGCTCATGACCCTTAGTGGACTAGACAAAGTAGCTCAATATGAGAACCTGGGATAGAAGGAAATCCATATGGAAGACTCATACCATAAGTCACTATCTCCATATATCACTGACAGCTATTCCCAGCAATTGCAGATCTCTTCTTAAGTTTGTTATCTTTCTGAGCCAGGTCCACCTGGTATATCGCCCTTGAGCCCATCTTGTAGCTGGGGCCTTACTCCAGCTTCACAGATTGAGCCCTTGACTTGCTTCATGAAGCTCTGACCCTCTACAGGCCCTAAGGATTACAGCTTGAGCATCATTCCTGGCTCCCCCTACTTCTGGCTGTCCCGCTGAGACCACCACATCCTTGCACTGGATCCTCAGCTCATCCAGCTCTCTGCTTGGGCACACCCTCCAGAAGCTGGGCTGTAGTAAAAAGGAAAGCAAGTAGAGACTTACAAAATTCAACTATGAGATTAAAATTAAAAATGAACCCTCTTTCCCCTTCCTGGTATATTTCAGTCAAAAATAGAAGTAGTATGTTCCTAGATACTACTCCTACACAAATACTACAAATCTAGTGTGGGTCTAAAATAGTGTTGAAATCAAGTCTATAATAATTTCACAAACCATATGCTTGTTCTTTCTCCAAGAATTCTTTTAGTGTTGAAAATAAGTAAAACATTGTTCTGGGTGCTGCAGGGAAAACAAAGATGAATAATGTGTACTGTCTTTATGGACTTTACAACCCAGGACAAGAATTAAAATACAAGTGCCACGGCTCCAGCAAATCCAGAATCATAGACGACTAGGATCTCTGGGCTGGAAGATTTCTGAAAGAAACCTAACAGCCTGACTTGCCTCTGCTTGAACACCTCCAGTGGAAGAAAACTCATGACATTTTAGTTCAAATCATTTCATCTTTGAACAACTCTGAATGCTGGACATTTTTTACATAAAATTGAAATATATCCACTTGGGGTTTCTGCCAGTAAGTTTACCCTGAACTCTCACAGGAAAATCTAAGTATTCTCTGTTAGTCACGCTGAGCATCAATTATTTAAAACTATTTATCACCTCTTCACCCCTACAAAATTTTTCTCTTTTTCGAACATGATATCTCGAATTCCTCGAACCATTTTTAAGATACATAGTTTTACGTCTCTTAATAATTATTCTGTTCACTTTTAATTATGCTCAGCTTGCCCATACTTTTGAGAATACAGAACAATGCTAATATACAAGATGTGGTTTAATTAGAGTAGAGAAGACTCAAGGTCTCATCTCTCTTTTCCTAAGTACTATATTTTAGTGATACAATATTCAATTTTTTGAGAGCCATATCATACATATCAAGCTTACAGCAAACAAATCCTTAAGTGTGTCAATATGATGACATGATTCATTTATCTGTGTGGTCGACTTAGGGAAGCAAACCGTTTACCACAGAATAATTTATCTTGAGCTCGCTGCTCCAGTTTGTTCCACTAATCCAGGATCCCCATTCTGTCAACCAATCTTCCAACTTAGGACATATCCTCTATTCAGGTCTTGTCAATGTATGTGTTTATCAGATTTCCTACTGTTGATGTAAACGTTAATGAGAACAGGGCTAAGGACAGAGCTTTAGGGCACACTGAAAGAAAACTCCCACTGTTCTGAAAAAACTCTTCCCAGATTCCACCCCCTTTATACCACCAGCACCTCATTCAAGCTGTGATCATATGTCCATAGGATTAAGCAAAGCCAAGCCTAACGCTTCTCTTTGCCTCCACCCTTGCTCAACACGACAGCCAGAGAGATTCTGTGTTAACACTAACCCAGATCGTCTGCTTTTAAGTTATCAACCTTCTAATAGCCTCCGGTCTCAATTTCAATAGGAGTCGATGCTCTTTCAATGGCTGACAACATGCACCATTCAACCTTCTCCCTCCTCACCTTCTACCACTCTCACCTTCAAGCACTCGGTTCAGCCAGACTGGGATCCTTGCTGATCTTCAGACATACCAAGCAAACTCTGGCCTCAGGGACTTTGCTCTTGCACTTCCTTCTGGCCTTTCCATCAGACACCCCATGGCTTACTCCCTTACCACATCAAGTCATCTCAGAGTCGCTTGTTTGTTATGGACTACCCTGACTAACCTATGTAAAACTATACCTTTTTGGTATACCCTATCCCTGTGCTCTGCTTCACTTCTCTCTGTAGCTCATATCAATATCACCTTCTGACATAAGATCAAATTCACATATCTTTCATGGCTGTGGATTGCCTTTACTAGAATGTGGAATATTGAGATGTGTTGTTTACTAATGCCTCTCCAGTGCCCTGTGGCACCTGACACAGGTAGGCATTCTACATATTTGTTGAATTAATGAATAAATAATCTTCTGGTGAGATGAACTAGTAGCTTATTTGTATTGATAAGTTTTATTCTTCATTGGTTTAGGGAGCAAGAGTGTACACTTAAGGTTGACATAGACAAGGAGAGTCTCAAAGCAGAATCTCAAAGAGTATTCTCAGGCTCCAAGTTGCATCTCTATTTATAAACCATGCAGTTAGCTCTCCTCTCATTAATTCTCCCAATTGGCTGAAATGACCACCCTCCACCCTCAGCCTCAATCCATGAAAGCTTCAGAAACAGACATCCATTATGGTCTATTGCCCATACCTCTAAATCCCACCCACAGACTTAGCGCCTTACTTTCTCTCGATGGCCTCATTAACCAGGCAGCACCTTAGAGAAGGCAAAGGAAAAGCCTCAGGCAAACTTGTCCTGTGCTTTCACTGAAATTTCATTTGTACATCAATTAAGCCATAGACCTAGAACCCCACAAGGAACAAAGGTGGCCTTATTTTCCAAGAATTGTCAATGGAAGTCTTTGTGTTGTCTACCCAAAAGATCTTGGAAGCCTAGAGATGTCGCCATAACATTTTAACCTCTCTTTAAGAGCTAGCAACTAATTTAGGATATGAGTTATGAGCAGGCATCTCAGGTTCAAGTCCCAGATCCACCACTTTCCAGCTAGACGATGCAAGACAGGTAGCTCAACCTCCTGAGACCTCACTATCATCAGATGAAATCAAAGGGTAACGATGGTACCTACCTCACAGATGGTTAAAATTGTATATGATGCTGCATAGTGCTTGGGACATAGAAAGCACTCAGTGAACATTTGCTAGTACTATTATTTATTAATTTTATATTTAATAGCTTGTCTTTAAAAAACTTGAATTTATCATCTATCTTGGACACTGTGCTGGGTTTGGGAATTATAAAGAAAAATGAGTCATTGCCCATGCTCCCAAGGAGTTCAGAGTCCAGATGGGTAAAATATCTGCCAGGATCAGGGCAGAGAGCAGACAGCGTGTTCAGTAGGATTCGTAAGTAGAATTTACAGAAGAGGCTATTTACAGAGGTATGATCAAGGCTAAAGAAACCATATGGGATGTTGAAAGCACCCAGAGAATAGCAACAGCAGGAAGCTGTAACCACACATAAACTTGAAGGGGCAAGAGAGGAAATAGTGATACTGGAGTGAGCCCACTTGAGACCAGAGCCCTGAAGATCCCTGAAAAACAGGTCATCTGACACTGCCGGAAGCATCCTAAACCAAGGAGTAGGGAGAGAAATAAATGTGTCAACCTCCATCTCTTCTATCTCCTCTCTGTACTTTCCACTGGCTGAACTCAACCAGAAGGTGAAAAGCAAAGGAGGCTGGGTGGAGCAGCTCTTAGGGTCAACCTTCTGGGTCAGGAAGAGGGAAAGAGGGGAGGGTATATACAGCTGAGGGGAATGAGAATAACTGGCCCAAGGAACAAACCATAGCCATTTTTCTGCATATCGCTGCTTGTGCTAATTGCATTGCGCAAATGAGCTCTGATAGCCAAAACAAAACTGAGAGTAAGGTATGTATTTTTTTCCCACAATTCTCAGAAAAGGAAGCTGAGACTCCTAGAGGCCAACTGGCTTTTCCAAGACTGTATTGGCTAGTCTAGTCTTGCTGTTTGACACAAGGCAGGTGCACTTTCTATTGTACCACAATGCCCCCTTCATACATTCAACAAATATTTATTGAGTTCTGTAGCAGAGACAGTAATAGTCACCAAATATTAAATCCTCTCCCTGTATTTTCCTCCTTGTATATTTAGGTGTAGCCATGAGGGTGGTTATGATCAATGAAACATGAGGGGAAGTTACATGTGTTGCTTCCAGGTCGGGACGGTGAAAAGACTATGCATAAACTTTGAACTCTCTCTTTCTTCCACTGACATGGCACAGAGGAGATTATAAATTCCAGATCATACAGCTAGGAAATGGTCAAGCCTCCTTCAGCCTTGGTCCCTAAGTAACTACGTAGAGAAGCATCTCCTGCTGTCACTCATGGTACGTTAGCAAAGATAAGAAATAAACTGTTGGGTTAAATCACCGAAATTTGGAGCTGTTTGTTACTTAGTACATCCTAGTCTCTCCTGACTAATTCATGTGACAACTTTATGCCAACTTCTTCGTGGGTGTAGAGAGTGCAATGGTAAACAATGGTCCCACTACTCTTGAAGTTTCAGTCAATGCCATATAAAATCTGCATACAGCAACAAGTAGATAATGGAGAAATTACTCTATAGGGAGTGAAAGGAATAATTCACAAGATGTTTTAGCTGTCTTGAAGGATAAGTGGAAACTTGTCAGCAGACAAGGGACATAGATGACTTTTCTGGAAGAGGAATGGTATTGCAAATGTGAGAAAACTTGCAATGTTAGGTGGTGAAAAGTTGAAAGGTCCCATCACTGAATTGAATCCAAAAGTATACCAAGTTTCTTATATGACTGAGTTGAGATTCTCCTCACAGTCAAGAGGGGAAATGGATAAAATGGGGGGAAAAAAACACAATAAAATAAAATGAAGAGAAGAGAACTATTAAAGAGCTGAATCAATTTTAATAGTACAGGAAAACCAAAGACCTACATTTTATCATATGGAAATCTAGAAATTAAAAGTGAGATTTGAGTGTGCTCACTACACAAGCTGGTTCAAGGGTCTGCTGTTAGCAGTAGCAGTAATAGTGGTAACAGCAGCAGTGGCTTCCTTGTGGAAGTAACAGAGCCCAACAGTAACTGAGCACTGAGCTGTGTTCTGCATCTCAAAAGTGACTCACATGCATTATTACTGTTTAGTTTATTTATTTAACAAGCTAATGCCGCACACTATTCTAATTACCGTATAAACTATTGTCATTCAATCTTCATAAAAACCCAAAGAGGTAGATATTATTATTTTGATGTCTTTTGCAGATGAAGAAACTATGACACAGAGTGTTTAAATAACTTACCCAAAGTCACACAGATAGGAAATAGCAGAGCTGGTCCCAGGGAATTTAACTCCAGACCTCATGCTGTCTTGAGAATGCTGCTTTATGGTTTCATTAAATTCTCACCATCAACCTGAGATAGGTATTTTGTTGTTGTTGTTGTTATTGCTATTCTCCCATTTTGCAGGTGAGAAAATGGGTTCAAAAAGTAGTGCCTGTGCCCTCATCCCGTGGGTAGTTTATGTCAGAGCCCAGCTACAAGCCAGATCTATAGATTCCAATGCCCATACACTTTTATGGTCCTACAAGTGGATTTTTTTGGTTTTGTGGGGTTTTGATCAAGTCAAACAAACCCATGTGGTCCTAAAAAGCTTTGGTTACTGAGGTGAGAGTTTCAGTTCATGAAAATCCATGAATCAACAAATAGCCATTGAACACCTACTATAAGTGAGAAGAATATCAGGCCATATAATAAACTGTCCCTAACTCAAAGACCTTAAAGGCAGCTGAAAGCAAGTCACACTCTCTAATACACTCTCTAACCCAGTAGTATCGAGCAGTAGGTAATGGCGAGGAATTATAGAAACTTCAGGAAGGGCTCCGGGATGAGAACAAGGAGAATGCATGATCAATGGAAGGATTTTAATGGATGGAGAGGAGACCATGGGGTCACTTAGGCTCTGAATCCAGGGCAGAGGAGGAAAAGGCCAGGCTTGGTTAAAGTGGTGGGACATAGGAGACATGATGAGTGAGGGTCAGTGTGGGAGCCCCAGAGTTCCAAGCTAAGAAATGGCATTCTGCTCTGTGGTAAGTAGGTCAGTCTATTAAGATCGAGCCTTAATCCAATGGCACTTTGTGTAGACACCAGTGTGAGGTCACCAGCCTGGTCTACATCCCCTTGAAAATACTGCCAGGATGGAGAATTCCTACAGTATCAGTTATTCTGCCATCAGAGTGGCTTATTTTTGAGTCACCAGCAAGTTGGCCTCAGGGACTGAGAGAAAAACTAAGGCTAACAGCAGAGGAAAGCATTAGGAGAGAGAAGTGAGCAAAGAGAGTGAGAGAGCTTAGGGCTGAGACAAAGCCCAGGTTATATCTACCCACGATTAACCCAACCAAAATTTAACCTGAGAAGAAAGTTGCTCTCAAAATGCAAGTTAGTATTATTGAATTGCTCCATTACCATCAGCACTGCTTTCATTTTTAAGCATGTGTGTGGTCACCTCCGCATTGAAGAACTATTCACAGCCAGGGAAAACACCCCCAGAATCATTTTCCAGGGCATCTGTGCCCTTGTAGAGGCTGCCACGATGTTTTAATTGAGTTGGATTGAATTTCAATGGAAGGGGTAGAAGTAGTGCATTTTCAAGAACTAATAATTCTGTAATTTTGTAGGTGGAGTGAACCTTTTTGGCACAAATAGGCAGAAGGCATCTGCATTTCTCTACAGCAGGCGTTCTCATTTGGAACAAGACCAGGGCTATCAAAAGTGCTTGCTGTTTCTTTCTGACTCCCTCAGAGGACCCTAGAGGAAATGTGCGTGGAGAAGGTCCTGCTTGCCAGATGGAGGGGCCTGCAAGGGAAGCCGGGAGATCTTGATCCAGCCTCACTGAGTCCTCAGTTTTGTAGTGAGCTTCTCGGTGACATCTACACATTTCATTACCAGCTCATTCATTTCTACTGAATCCACCCATTCTCCTGGAGTTGACCACACAGAGGGAGGGTAGATGCAAGGAAAAGGAAAGAACAATGGGATATTTCCAGGCGCAAAAGAGCTCATGGAACCTTTTGCCAGCAGACTTCAATGCAGCATCGTACTGCAGAAAGAGCTGAGCTATGAGGAGACAAGAATTCCAGTTTGGCTTCTGCATTCCTGACCCCTTGTGTGCTAGAATAGATCATTTCATCTTTCTACACCTCGATTTCTTTCTCCATGTTATGTCTAAGGACCTTCACAGCTCTTAAATCCTGTGATCTATGAGCCCTTTGTGGGGCATTCAGGTCTCCCTACAAGGAGACCAGAATTTACCTGCCCCTCACTCCAGCGTCAATGGATGCTCCTCCTCTTCTCAACTCACCCTTTGATTTGTTTCACTGTCTCCTTTTGCCGCAAACTTCCACTGGACTTTCTCACTTTGAGGCAAATTCCCTTATGCCTTCCTAAAACCAAGTTGCCCTTCAAATCTCCTGCTGGGCAGACATCAGCAGCAGGGACCAGTAGGGAGGGGGAAATTCCGCTTGGTTGAGAGCCCCTTAAGCTTGTCCTATGCAGTGTTGCATCCCCAGTGCCTAGAAACAAACTTGGCACGTAGTATTTTTGGATTCAAGTAGAGATGTATTCTCTAGGGCAATGTTTCTTAAACATGTCAGGTCCTGGACATCCTTAAGGATCTAATGAAAGCTATAGAGGAGACTCTTCTCAGAAAACTAAGCATGCAAACCTGGTGAGGCCAGACAAGCAGGCCCAAATCATGATGTACAAAGAGCATGGCTAACTATTATAGGATTCCTACCATTCTCATCACCAGAAATTCAGAGACTTTAAACTTAAAGTCAGTGCAGAACTAGATAAGGTGGTGTCCATATCACGGATACTTGCTATTTTTCTTTTTTTCGGTCTGCTTCCCTTTCTTTGGGAATTACCCATTCCCTCCTCAGTGTGATTCTGATTGGGCTATCAATCACACAGCTTCACCCTTCCAGCTGTAGGAGGCATAGCCATGATTGCCCAAGGCTGGGAATAATGGCGGGTCCCAGAGCAGGAACCAAGTCGGGCCAATTAGAGTAGTTTTAGGGGGTTGATATAGATGATGGAGAAGAAAAAAACTACATTCTTTTCTCTAGGATTGCTATTAGTTGAAATGCTATAAACTTAGCGATATCAGAAACAATCTTTGCTTTCACAGAGGAAAAAGTGAGCCTAAACATGAAGCCAACACAGAAAAATGCAGAGCCAAAAGGTGGAGGGACAGAGCTTTTCTGATCTAATTTGCATCCTTCAATGCAAATTATGCATTGATTATTGCACTGATGCATAATGCAGCCGTGATTTCTCAGTTTTATGAGTCTCCAATATCCTATCATCATCATCATCATCATCACTATGACTACTATTTGCTTGTGCTAATTTGAGTTGTTTATATCCATTGCAACCAAAATCATGCTGCCTGATATAAGAGTGCTAACCCACCTGTGTTGGAGAACCCTGGTCTGAAGGGGCTGGGGTAACTGCAAAGAAGCTAAAGCAAGAAAAAACAGGCAGAAGTATGGTTTGACAAAGTGACCCAACCAGAAGGTGATGAAGGGCTGTGATTCAGAGATACCAGCTCTCAGACTCCTGCTCTGCCACAGCACTGGGGCTGGAGAGGAGATGAGCGGAGAGGAACCCAGCAGCCATGGCAGAGCCTAAAGTTCTAACCGAATAGTAAAAGCAATTGACAGTCATTAATAGGCACTGACCTTGGGGCTTTGCATGAACCATCCCATTTAATCATTGCCAAGGAACTTTAAAATATTTTATATATATGTACAAATTATATATATCCATTGTGATGTGTATATCTGTCATATATATGTGAATATATGTATATCATAAATACATCACGATGGATATATATAATTTATATGTGACATGATATATATCATATGATATATATTACTATATATGATATATAACTATATTTGATATACATCATGTCACATATAAATTTTATATATATACATCCATCACAATGGAAGAAAGAGAGGTTTATGAAGGCTAAAGTAGCAGAGTTGTGGTGCCAGAATTGAGGCCTTTCTGTGTTTTACTGCGGAATTGACATCCTTCATTTCTCTTAAGCCTCAGAGCCTGCAAGGGGAGGGTGGTAAGCTGAAGATAAGTGCCTCAGAAGCTGAGGCGACTGCATCTTTAGGTGGGGCCCATGAGCAGACTCAGTTGTGAAGCACCCTGGACGGAAGAGAAGGAAGGAGCAAGGCTGGGGTGGTAGCTACCTGCAGTGCTGCCTCCCTCTGACCCACTCTCTGCCAGCCCCAGGCCAACCACAGAGGGTACAACAGCAACATCGGTGCTGCCCTCAGACAGCTTATGACCTAGTCTATTTGGTCTTCAAGTCTAATCTTATCGTATCTTTTAAAATTGTCTTGAATAATTTATTTTTTTATCGTGTGTCTGGTATAGAGGGAATTTTATTCCCTGCTTTACTACTAACTATATGATCCTACATACTTCTCATCACTCCAACAAATTATGAATACCTGGAGGGCACACCTTGGTGTCCCTGCAGGGCACTGCATTGCTTGGGAGGCATTCAATAAGTATTCATTGGAAGAATAAATACCACACAACAAGGTGCTAGGTTATTTTACCCCCCTCTATTGTAAAAGTGAGGCAGGAGAAAAGCATTTATTGTACGAAATTATTTGTAGCAGTGAATTTTACTCTAAAAAAATCAGCAAACCTCTATTACTCTAGGCCTATGGCCAGGTCTTTAAAATATTCCTGTTATAGTAATATTTTTCTAACCATATTTTCTATAATAAGATTTGACCTTATTTTGTTCTTTCACCACAATTCAAGTCAACCAATTATAAGCTAGAAGTAACCAATCAAAAGGAACTCAAGAAATTGATACCATCTACTCTAAAACTGCATTCCTAGAAGATGCTAATAGATGTTACAAGCACATGCGCACGACACACACACACACATATATATACAAGGGTGGAGGTATGGGACAACTCTGTAAACAAATGTACTGCTCGTTCCCCTGGTGACTCACAATGTGCCTAACCAAATGGAAGACTTCAAGAATTCCAAAGTAAAGAAACTGATCTAACTGATCACTCAGCATTTCTTTACTTATTTAAACAAAACATCAATGAACACATAGGTGAATCAAGTTTGGCAGATGGAAGGCCAGTTTGGGAAACTATGATCTGGCATATTTCCCTCATTGGAACAATACAGAAACTAGAGACAATGTGGGATAAAGCAACACACACAGCCTTTGGAATTAAATGACCTGACACTGGATTCCAACTCTATCACCTGGGAGCTACTGTGTGATGTAGTCAAATAGATAAGAGCCTGTGTCCTCTTTCAGTGAGAACTTTTTGAGTACCTACTATGTGCTCGATACTGTTCTAATCACTTGGGATATATCAGTGGACATAAAAGGACCAGAATCTCTAGCATAAAATAGGAATAAAAATACCTACGTCTTAGAGTTAAAATGAGGCTTAAACGGGGAGATAGTTTTTGAAACATGTGCCATGTTGTTAGCACTTAATAACTGTAAAAAAACAAACAAACAAAAAGCCACCAATTTTGTAAAAGCTGATAGTGGTGTCTCTAGACTTTCACCATGCCACAGCACCTCCCTTCCTACCAAAAGCTGCAAATCACTGTCCTAGGACCCAGTTATTCAGGCGGAAAAAAAAAGAACTGTTACATTTCTTAATAAACCAAGGGAAAGGTATAGTGATGGAGAAACTTGATTCAAAGAATGATCTTCAACAAGGAAGAATATCAGAGCAGAGGTGTGAGAGGCAAAAGGAAGGACTTTGGAAAATCTAGTGTGACTTTAAAAAGGAAGTAAAAGATGACTCTCTTCAGATTGGACTATTTTCCTGACCTCCAATACTGAATTTTCAACTAACTCCTAAACGTCTCCACCTGAAGCTCCTCAAGGAGCCAACCATGACTCCCAAAACCCAATATCTCAGCTTGCGAAAGCAGTTCTTTTACCCACCATGGTAATGAAACAATACCATAATGAAACCATTGGCTCCAGCAAACTCCTTCTGCTCTGCATTCTTTCCCTTTCGCCCCTTGCTTGCACCAACAATAAGACAAAGGAGGATTAAAATTTGGTGACATGTGAGACACTTTGGAAAACAACTTGGCAGTTTCTAAAAATGTTAAGCACAGAGTTAACAAATGAAGAAATAAATGAAGACCAACCCAATGAGAAAAGCAAAGGCCGTTTACTCAGAGCTTGCTGTAGCAAGGGAGTTGGCCACCATTACGTGTGTCTGGCAGAGCCTCAAAGGCAGGCAGAGGAGAGGGAAACCTTTATAGTGGAAAATGGGGAAAGTTCCACGTGTGCCTGATCGGAGGCTGTGAGCATGAGGAAGGTGGAGGTGGGCCACCTGGAAGCTGAGAGTTCTATGTGATAGGTTGGGGGTGCATGTTTGGCTTTCTCTGGTGGGTCCTGCTTTGGAACCCAGGACAAAAATTAGGGAAGCTGTCAGTTATTAACCAAATCCTAGTTGGTTGGGGTCAATTGTTACAGAAGTTCTTATTTAGCTTCCTGGAGTGTTACTGCAGATAGAAATCTGGCTTTCTGCAAGCCTCACTTCCAGCAGGCTGGCTTCCTGAGCTGTTGGTTGTAGATAACGAGGTTGGTTTCCTGGGCAATCTGCTGCAAGGTACAGGTCCGAGTCCTGTTTTTATATACAGTCTGGCCATTTTCCCTTTGTACATTCAGTCTCTCACATATGACTCAGCAATTCTACTCCTAGGTATTTACCCAAGAGAAATTAAATAAGTCCGCACAAAAACTTGTACATAACTGTTTATAGCCATATTAGTCACAATAGCCAAAAAAAATTGGAAACAATTCACATGCCCATCAACTGATAAATGGATAAACAAAATGTGGTATATCCATAAAACAGAATATTACTCAGCAAGAAAAAGGACTGAATTACTGGTACCTGCTACAACATGGATGATCTTAGAAAACGCTATGCTAAGTGAAAGAAATCAGACACAAAAGGCCACATATTGTACAATTCTATTAATATGAAATGTCCAAAATAGGCAAATCCATAGAAATGAAAAATAGACTTGTTGTTACAAGGGACTGGGAGAGAGGGAAATGACTGCTCATGGATGCGGGATTTCTGTTGGGTATGATGAAAATGTTCTGAGCTTAGATAACAGTGATGGTTGTGCACCTCTGTAAATAGAGCAAAATCCCCTGAATTGTACACTTTAAAAGAGTGAATTTTATAGTACCTGATTATATCTCAACAAAGCTGTTATGTTAAAAATCTGTGACATGTGTATATGCTCCACAGTTCCCAAAGGTCTTTCACTAGCTTTGTCAAGAGTGTATGAGGTAAGGTGCCTAAAATTCAGTAAGCCCGCTGCCCTCCCTGCACTTGCCTTAGAAGCAGACTAGTTGGAGGAGTTAATAGCTGGATTTCAGAAACTGTTTGAGTTTTTGCCTGCAATCATAGAAATCACTGACATGTTTAGGATAAAGAAATAAAAGCACAGAAAGGCTTCTTAAAGTTAAGCAACAACACCAGAATTTGAGAAAAGAAGAGATTCAATTATAAACCGTGATAATTTGTTAAGAGTGAAGGTGAATCCTGAAAATTTTCTAAATAAAATAATGGGCCTATTAGTGATGCAGAGATAAAAGGATGAGGTCAGAGGCAATGCCAACAATCTCCAAATTTGAGATTAGTGTTAAAAGCACTTGTGTGCAAAATTGCTGTAAACTTCAAATTAATTCCACACCATTAATTTCCAAGTGCTCTGAGCCACACCGACTCTCAGAGACTGACTTTTGCTGGCAGCTGAGCCAGCTGGACTCAATTACTTGTCTCATTTTCATTTTTTTTAAGCCACCAATATTTTCTTTCAAAAAAAAGGAGGGAGAATTTTAATCAGTTGTCTAAGATTTTTCCACCTAAGAAGTTAGTGTTCTGGCTCCTCACTTGGGGGCAATATTTGTGTGGGAAGGTGGAGGAGACAGGGGTAAGCAGCCGTCTTTCAAGAAGTTATGGCAATCAGAACCATGAGGAGGGACTTCGGGAGTCTGAGTGGAACAAAAGGACACAGTCTCTCTCCTTCCAGGGGATCGTCGACAAAATAGAAATGGAAAACAAAAATGAAAATAGAGAGCAAAAACAAAACAGAATATCTTCAGTATGCTAAATAATAGTAACAGCACTACGTAGTAATACATTTAATATATTATACTATTACTTAAAGAATTATAAGTAAGTATAATAATTAGTATAGTACAATAACTTACAGTTATTGAGTACTTACTACATGCAAGGCAGTGTTCTAGGCACTTGCTTACTGTTAACTCATTTAGCCCGTGAAGTGGATATTTTATTGTTCTCTCCATGCAGATAAGGAAATTAAGGCTCAGTGGGTTTACACAACTGGCCAGGGTCACAGAATTAGGAAGTATTTTCCCAATATCTACAGCAGTTGCCAAAACTCCTTTCCATTTGCCTTGCTTGAGACACTAATTTATGGAGACATTAATTGCAATGAGTCTTTTGGTTCAAGAGGCAAGCCTTTTGCAATTTAGAAGTGGTTTCTCTAATTAATAGTATTTAATCAGGAATCTCTGAAACTCTAGAAACTGCAAAGAAAAAGAAAAAAACATCTAATCAGGTTGATTAGGCAAATGTGTTTCTAGTGGCGTGTCTACATTCATTCATTCATTTACTTATTTATTCAGTAACCAATTATTGAGCCCCTACAACATAGCACCAACAGAAATAAGCAGAAAATATCATGATGAAATGACAGTCCAGTGGGGAACATGAACTGAACTTTTAAACAGATGATCCTGAAACCGTTAAAAATAAAAAGACTAACACTTAAAATACTCCATCCATGAAAAATATTTTAACATGTATGTTTATCACATATTTAGTGCTTTAAAATTGGAGAAACCCCAAATGTTTCTTAACTATTTGCTTTCGATAGCCAAAACCTATCGCAAATTTTAGAATGAGTTTGAACTAACTCTTTGCTGGGACCTGCTCTAAGCCCAATGTACATTCAATTCATTTCATCCTCACAACAACCTAATGAACTATGTCCCGTGATCATCTCCATTTCACAAGAAAAGAAATTAAGGCAGCGATTGGTTAAGCAGCTTGGCCAAGATAACACAACTAGCAACAATTGAGTTAGCACTCTCTGTCCAACTTACTGTGATAAAATGTGTTAGCATATAATGCAGGTTGACACGAGGTGCATGAAAGGTGTACCTAAACCCTCCTGAAATCAGTCAGGAAGGGCTTCCAAGAGGAGGCAACATTTTGCTTTCCTTTCAACACATTTGGGCATCTATTTCAGAGGCCCTTAAACAGGGCTTTTGGAGGGAAAATGGATCAAGGAACAAATCAGACCATGATATTCACATGTTCAAGACTTGTAGCCAATCGAGCATCTCTCCATAGTTTCACCTTAATTAGAGAGAAAATGGGGTGAAACTGTAATCTGTCGTCTCACACGACATTTTTATCGCCTGCTTAACATTTCAAATGAAACATTTTATTGCATTTGATGTTAGTTAAACACTTAACATGTACTCTTCACGGTTACAATTCGCAATGTGTTTGGACTATATTAAGCAAATATTTAAGAAACATTTGGGCTGTTTTTCCATTTTTAAGTATTTAATCTGTAATAAACATATAGCATGTTAAAAATACATTTCATGTACGGTATGTGTTAAGTGTTAAGAATATATTTTTGAACTGCCTTATTTGAGCCTGTCAGACTTTCCATTACAACTCCCTAATTTAAGGGGGTTTTAAACCAGCCATAAAAACTCTTCTTGCTGATATTTTGGGTAAAATATCTCTCCTTCCAGAAGCCTTTTTTAGTTGTTGGTGGTTTTTACAGTATTAATGCATTTAAAGAAAAACTGACTTTGTAAAATTGGGCATAAAACAAAGATTTTCTCAAAGGATTTTAGTGTGATATTCTCTGTGCCTTTTAAATAATCCCTGTATTAAAGGCATCTCATAAAAAATCATAGACTTTAACCCAAAATTTAGGAGAGAAAAACGAAACTTGATTGAGATGAGTTCTATCTATTTCCAGATTGTATTAAAATTCAGAATCAAGGATATGACACAGGCTGTGTACACTTCTTCCACAGTCCCAGAAAACTTCATAAGCATGTAATAATGTAGCTATTTTGGTTTAGCATATTACAGTTTACAGGTGGATTTCACATTCCTCGTCTTCCCTTCCCTTCAGAATGCTGGGAGGTAAGAAGGCTCTTGTCATAATTACACCCATCTTATGGTAAGCAAGAAAGTCTGGGGAGAGGTGAAGTGATTTGTTCCAAGTCACACAGTCAGTTATTAGCGAAGCTGAGGTTTGAACTCAGATCCCTTTGTTTACTCCGCATTACTTTGGCCCACATTTTGCAAGAGATTGAGCCCACGTGTGACTTAGTGTTGCTATGTAATTACTGTTTTTAGTCTGATAAAAATCTTAAATAAGTAAAATTCAACTCACTGGTACAGCTAAGTAGCTGGATTTTTTCTGACATTACTTTCCATTTTTAGAGTCAAGATAAAATAAAGAAACAAACTCAAGAACTTTCTCTCCCCCTTGTCCAAGTCATCTAGACCATGACCTAAAATTAAGAGACATCCTTCACATCACACTGCAACATCTTTTCTATCTACATCCACAAGTGGTCTTAAGAGTTCATGTATCCATCTCACCCACTTTGATTACAGACTCTTTGAAAGCCAGGGCTTGTCCTATTTTTCTTTGTGTCTTCCTCTCTCCTATCCTTACCTACCCAATGCCTACCACAGCACCTGGCATATTATAGGGGCTTGTTAGAAGTTTGCCAATAGGAGGAATTAACAGAACTTCACAAAGACAACTGACACTTGTGCTATTGCATGGAATGTTAGAGATGGAGGTGACCTCAATCATCCAAACCAGCTTTTCTCAAAGTGACTTCCTTTCTTCACCAGTCTCATAAGGCCTTACATGATCAAAAGATTCCATTAACAGATAAATTTGGGAAATGTTTCCCCCACAGGAAAGAAATGTCATGAAAACTCCCTAAGTACAGTCCTGGCTTTCCTTGTTTTCTTCTTTGGAACAGACTGACTTTGGGGATCTAATGGCCTCTACTGTCATCAGGGGAGTCCCACCCCTGCTGGTCAGGTTGAGCCCAGCTCTGTCCACTGCAGTGATAGCGTGGCACCAAGTAGCTCATCCTGGGTGCAGGCTCCCTTGGCCTTCACAGTAAGCTATCCCCTCAACTTTTAACAGTAATTAAGGTGATATTTTCTTAAGGCCCATATATGTCATATTCCTTATTTTTTATTTCTCCATTTGTTCGGAACCTAAATGATAATGAGAAATGCTACTTATTTTTGGTGCCCATAGTCTCCAACAGAAAAATTACCTAAAGTCCTCTGCCATCAATTACTTTTCTTTCAAACCCATCTTCCTTCCAAGCATACCAAAAATATCCCCAGGCCTTCAGAGTAATTATATTTATGATCATTCATTTTTTCATTAGTCTAGAGCAAATATTGTGGGAAGTCAAGAAAGACGATGTTCCAAAGTCAACCTCAGGTTTGGAATTGCAAGAAAGAACCACAGATGAAAATGGAATTGGAATCAACTAAACCCTGGATACTCTCTCCCATTAGAGCTCTGTACAGGAACCACATGTTATACTGTCTCAATATACAGCCTTAAGAAGTTAGGTGAGCTGGACCTAAAACCATTCCTAGGAGACACATACCTTTAGCCACAGAGGCAAGGAATGCTTTGGGAACCAAGAAGAGAAACCAAAATTCAACAGAGGCATCAACAACAGTGTGGAATGTTTGAATGTTGATTTCTAATTCAGACATAATGTCAAATAGTAAAAATGTCCTGATTTCAATTCATTGGCTCAACAAATATTTACTGAATGCCTGTTATGTGCCAAGCAATGTTGGAGACATTATAGATGTAGCAGCGAGCTAAAAACAAATATCCCTGCCTTCATGAAAATTACAATCTAATGGGAAGAGATGGATAATAAAAATGAAGTAAGTAAAGTATACAGAATGTTAGAAAGTTTACATGCCATGAGAAAAATAAAGCAGGTAAGGGATATAGCAAATACAGGGGTATTATGTAGGGAGGAGATGGTAATTCTAAATGGGTGACTAGGGGAAATCCAATTGAAAACACAACATTTAAACACACACTTGATGGAGAGGCAGATAACTGAAATAGAAGGCATTCTCAGCAAAGGAGCAAGAACATACAGATATCGTGAGAAGGAGGAAGCAGTACTTGGAATGTTTGGTAAATAGAAAAGGGCTGTCTTAGCATGGGCTGCCATAGCAAAATACCATAGACTGGGTGCCTTAAACAATAGAAACTTATTTTCTCACAGTTCTACAGGCTGAAAGTCCAAGATCAAGGTCCCAGCAGATTTGGCTTCTGGTGAGAGTTTTCTTCCTGGCTTCTCACTGTGTCCGCACACAGCCTTTTCTAGGTGCTAAGGCAATAAGCTGTCTAGTATCTCTTCCAATAATGGCACTAATGCCAACACAAGGAACCCACCCCCATGACCTCATCTAAACCTAATTAACTCCCAAAGGCCCCGTCTCCAAATATCATCACGTTGGGGGGTTAGGGTTCAATATATGAATTTTGGAGACACAATTCAGTCCATAGAAGGGGACTTGCACAGTTGGAGCTGGACAGGCCAGTCAGTCATTAAAACCACCCCCTTGAAGTGGCCCTTAACTTCTTGCCCATCTCACTATATGTTGTACTCCTCTGGCAATGTGTCAGCCCTGGTTAGATCGAGCTCACCTTTCTCAGTGGCTAGAGAAAACCATAGAATCATGTTCCTCCAACTCACTTTAACTCATAGCTTCAAATCCCTGGGGAGCACAATACCTTTCCCTACCTTCCACTTCCCACTCTCCAAGACAATTGCTTCCTATCTTCTCCTTTCTCCTCAAAACCCAAACACTTTCTCCCTTCCTCACTCTCTGGCTTCCCATTTTATTGAGAAAATAAAAGCAGTCAGAAGAGAATTTGTGCATGCTCCCTCGCCCCCCACCACTTCTACCCAATCCCAGCATTTGTTGTTACAAAAGATCTGTCTCAGGCCAGCCTCTCCTGAATCCTGGACCTCACCCTTTCAGCTTACTCAAGGACACCACTCCAGCAATTCCTCCTTCTCTCCCCCACATCATCAATTTCCCATCTTTATTGGATTATTCCTATCAGACTTCAAATTCCGCCACAGCCTTCCTTTATCTAATTAAAGGAAAACCCCCCTTGAATTTACTTTCTTTTCAAGCTTTGACTCCATTTCTCTGTTCACATTAGAGCAAAACCCCTTAAAAGAGGTGTCTATACTCACTGTTTCTAAATCCTCTACTCCTATTATCTTTTTTTGATCATTCGCAGAATCTCTTATTTATAATTCTCATACAATAAAATTCACTTTTTTTGTTGTGCCTTTCTGTGAGTTTTAATAGATGGACATAATCATGCAACCACTACCACATCAAGATATAGAATAGCTCCATAACCCCCCAAAATCTCTTCATGTCCCTTAGTAGTCATCTCACTACCCCCCACCCCAGGCCGGCAACCAGTGATCTGTCTCTATAGATTTACGTTTTCGAGAATGTCATATAAATAGAATCATACCATTTGTAACCTTTTGAGTACATCTCAACTGTATTCATTTCAATCCAGTTTCACCTCCACCCCTTCTCCAAAACTATCTTGTTAAAATGTCATCAGTCCCCACCCCCGGCAGCATTGTTCGATCTGATGTTTAAATCTCAGTCCTCATTTTACTTGACCCATGACATCAGCGCACACTCCCGTCTTCGAACCATCTTCCTTGCCTGCCTTCCAGAACTCCACACACGTGTGGTTTCCTCCTTCTTCAGGAACCGCTGCTCCTTGGTCTCACTTTTTGTCTCCTCCTCGTCTCCCCAACTTCTTCACTTTAGAGAGCACCAGCGGTCATTCAAAGTTGCTTTTCTCTTCTCCCTCCATCTACAACCAGATTTATAGCTTTAATCTATATTTGATGACACTAAAATTTATATCTCTAGTTTAGACCACTTCCCTTAACTGTAGACTACCTATCCAACTGCCCGCTCAACATATATTTCTATCTATTTATCTCTCTATCTGTCATCTATCTACCTATCTATCTCCGAGGACTAAAATTCCCGTAATTGAGGCTCTGATGTACTTTCCCCTCCACACTCCCCCTCTTTCTTTAGAGCCCTCTTCATCTCACTTAGTATCAACTCCGTTCTTTCAGCGTGCAGGCCTTGGCTTCCTCCTTGACGCCTCTCTTTCTTTCACACACCAGAACCAATTCTCTGGGCTCCATCCTCAAAACATACCTGTACTTTTTTAATGTCTTTAATCTACATTTGAAAACCTGCTACTAAGTGTTTTTAGTGTCTGTTCATTTTAATGGAAAAGTGATGATGCATTCCATCCCAACCCAAGATACCCAAACAGTTTTTACATGTCAAAAAATACATAAATGAAAAAATAAAATATATTTATATAAAAATTAATTTAAAGTGTTTATATAAGCAATAAATAGTAATTTGAAAGTAAATAAATACAGTTGTACATGAAACATAAAGCAAGGATAGCTCGTTGAACTCACCAAAGGAGGAAGAGAAATCTTGATAGTGTACGGGGAAGCTGGAGGAGGTCCTGGGAGCATTCTTTAGAAAGTATTCTATTCTTTGAGCATTATTTTCTTCATTAATTTTCAACCTTTTGGTGGTCTTCACTCAAACTGCTCTTGAAAATAAACTTATAGAACTGAGGACCATCTTTAGTGAAAAATAAAGGATAAATTTGAAGTTTCTTAGAAACACTTGTAAATGGAGCATGTACACAACAGACTGAGGAGTCGTAAAAGGTACAACCGCTCCATCCCACACAAAATGGTTTTGGTTTCTGCAAACCAGAAGTGCAATTCTAATATCACCATATGATGTTCTTCCTAGATACTGTTGGACTGAGTAAATTGTTGAGCACGCCTTTGCCTGAAATGTATTGTGGTAATACCACTACTTATAACACATTTATTTTGTTTGTTTTTAAGTGAAAAGTTGTTATATCAAAAAAAAAAAAAAAGGAGTCAGTAAAAAGTGGGATTCTTTATCAAGAGCTTTTATGGTAAAAAGTTGTGAACTGAGTAGTCATACCATGAGGTAAGACCAAATATGCAGAATCTGACCCCTTCTCATCACCTCCTCCACTGACGCTGTTATCTTTCACCTGGATTGTTGCAATGGTCTCTGAATCCATCTCTACGGTTTCTGCTCAACACAGTAGCTACATCATGTTCCTCTCTGCTCAGAATGCTCTCGGGGCCCCACATCACTTAGTACATGCCAAAGTCCTTTCAGAAAGCTACAAGGTCTACAGGACCTTGCCTCGGTCACTTCACGACTTGCTCCAACTCTGTCCTCCTTGCTCAAGCCACTTGGCCCCATTGGCCCCTTACAGCATCTCAAACACACCAGGGGCACTTGTACCACAGTGATTTGATTTGCATTTGCTGTTCACTCTTGAGGATATGTTCATTGCTCAGATGTCTACATGGCTCATGCCCTTGCCTTCTTCCAGTCTTTATTTAAATAATACCCCCTTAGTGAGGACATCTGCTATGATCTGAAAGTTTGTCTCCCCCCAAAATTCATATGTTGAAATCCTAATGCCCAATGTGACACTTACCTCTAGGGAAATCTGTGTCTTCCTCAAAGTATGAAAGCAAATGTGTCTTAGGTCAGTCTCCTTCCTGACCCAGTCCACACTTCCCAGCATTCAGCACACATGCTTCCACTTCGATTCTATATTTTTTTCTGTTTTACCTTCTTTTATGATTTCTAGTGAGTTTTGAAGAAAGGGATAGAAACAGAAATGCTCTTCTTTCTACCAAGTTTAACAGGCAATCATATTTCTGTTTTAAAAGTATCTATGTCAATTTTATTTATGAGCCTTTATAATAAGAAATAGATAAATTTCTGGATACCCTGCTGATTACAGGATGATAATATTAGTGGATTTTCAAACTGTGTTGTGCATCAAAGTCACCTGGAAGTCTTGTTCTTTTGTTTCTTTATTGATTTGGGTTTTCTTCCAATTTTATTGAGAAATAGTTGACATATAGCATTGTAATAGTTTAAGGTGTACAACATAATAATTTGATATATATATTGTGAAATGATTGCCACAAGTTTAGTTAACGTGTATCACCACACATAGTATAGATTTTTTTCTTGTGATGAAAATTTTAAGATCTACTCTCTTAGCAACTTTCAAATATACAACACAGTACTATTAACTATAGCCAGCGTGCTGTACATTATATCCCTAGAATTTATCTGGAAGGCTTGTTGAAACACAGATTTCCGGGTCTACCCCCAGGGTTTCTGAGTCAGCAGGTCTGGGAGAGGGCCTGAGAATTTTAATTTCTGACACATTCCCAGATGATATTGATGCTGCTGGTCTGGGAATAACACTTTACAAAGCACTGTGATAATACATTGTTTTCATTTTAGTTACATTTAGAGTCCTGTGAGGATTGAAACGGGGGGGAGGGGTTATAAAAAATTCCAAGAATTCATAAAATCTTATGAGAATGATAAAAGAACTGCCATAACCAAAATGCACAGTACAGTATTTCAGAGGCTGATGTCATGGAGAGACTTCCAGCCCCCTCCTGACTTCCTCAGGGTCTGGATCTATCTTGGCCTTGCTGTGAACCAGCTCTGTAACCTAGAATAAGTCAAGCCTACAGTTTCCATGCCTGTAGAATGATGCTATTGGACCATACAATTTCATCACAATTATATGTACAGATGTGTATTTCCATGTGCTTTTTCAGACCCATCTGTCTTTCACTAAATACAAGATTTTTTTTTTTTTTTTTGGCTGAAGAAGATTGGCCCTGAGCTAACATCCCTGTCCATCTTCCTCTATTTTATATGAGGGATGCCTGCCACAGTGTGGCTTGATAAGTGCTGTGTAGGTCCACACTTGACATCCAAACTGGTGAATCTTGGGCCACTGAAGCCGAGCATACAAACTTAACAGCTACGCCACCAAGCCGGCTCCTAAATACAAGATTCTTTGTAAAGCGCTTGTGCCACAAGAGATGGCCAACTAATTAACATAAGACAAATATCACGTAGGTAAACTTGGACTCTTCAGGGTAAATCCTCAGTTTTTAGTGCTTCTTCCCCAGAGCTCTTCTGCTTCCCTCTCTCCATATACCTGGACGACAGAGGAAAGTTTGCAAAAATATGAAAGCAGGTGAGGGGTGTCTGGGTGGTGTATTATCCTTCTTTGCTGGCTTCCACTAACCTCTGGTTTAAGGAGCGTTCACACTTCTTGTTTTGCGGTCATTTTATTTTCTAACCCCTGGCTTCTGCCCTCAGAGCTTCTGCAGAGGAAGTACCTGCTGCTCCTCCAGAGTGACCATCCCCAGGAAGCTCAGGCATCTTCCCCTGATGGCAGGCTCTTCATCTCTGTTCCTGTTGGCATGGTGGATCCTTGTTTATCTGGCTGGGTTCTTTGGGCTTGTCCATCCTGCAGCCTCCCTAGAGAACCCTGTGCCCACGCCTCCATGAACCTTCTAATCTCTCACTCCTCGCTACCTTCCTTGTCCCACACAGGGTCACCTTAGAACTTTTAGTTTCCTTCCATGTCACCTGCAGTCTTTGAGGAAAATTAGAGGTGCCATTGTAGATCCCCTCTCCAGCGTCGGGCAAACCTCACTGTTGCTTGACTGCTGTAACCGTTTTTGCACGTAGGACACTCAAACGTTCTTCTTCCAGAATATCAAAAGGAGACTGAAACAAGCTCTCTGCCCTTTCCGCTTCTCCCTTAGCCTACCAATGGTATGTCCAGTATGTTCCCAAAGTGAGTGAGAGTCAGAGAGTGAACATGGGGGCACTTACAACAAGCCCTAGACAGCATCTTCATCCTTGCCTTCTGGCTCTCCTGCCCACATGACCATAGTTTTTCCCTTCCTGTTTGAAACAAACTTACATATCTTCCTTGTCTTCTCTACACCGTGGCTAAGGGCAAATATAGATTAGATACTCAGCCTTGTTTTTTTATACGCAAATGGAAGTTTGAGAAATGTAAAGTAAAAAAAGAAATCTCTTCTCCCGCCATGAAAAGTAGGCTGTCAAGACTATTATCTCTCTATGTACTTTAAAAAAAATCTAGTATGAAACTCAAAATTGAGCAATGAAGTCTTTGTTCTAGTCGGTAGCCACAATTTCCCCAAAGCAATGAATGGCATTGATTCATTGAGCAGAGGGAATTGCTAGGCAACATAGTTTATGGGGAAGGAAAAATACCTTGTTTTAATATTTTTTGAAAATATTATCCCTGCTAAAGGCATAGGAAAGTATACCCAAAAGAGGGAACAGCAAAATCCCAGAAAGGCAGCAATAGAAAATTTTAACTGTGGCTAATGGCAGTGAGGAGGCCACGGAAGATAAAGAAAATATAGAATCAGGAGGAGGCAAACATAATGGATGAAAACTCTGAAGAGTGGGATTTGGGATGGAATTTGTCCTCTTCTTGCCAACAAACCCCAGAAATCCCAGAAAAGTCTCTTCTACAGTATTGAGGGAGCATCTGACTTTTTGTGCATGCAATAAGGTAGAAGGTACCATTAGTATGAAAAGCACTTCCCCAAGGAAACTGGAGTGCTGGAGCAATGGATACGATAGTAGAGAATCAAAAATGAAGCAACGTCCAAGATCAGAGAGAAGCTGAGCAATATGGAAACCTCTGGAGCCAAATGACGTCCTTTCCTCTTGCTTGACTCTGCAGTTTACGAACGTCTGCACACAAGCAACGGAAAAGGGAAGTTGAGGGCACTTCATCATTATATCTAGTCTGTATGTTCAATGTTAATTCAGTATTTTCTCAGCTTACGTTTAATCTTTTAACACGAGTGCTTCCAGTGTCTTTGGGGCATGGAAGACCTTTATCAGAGAGCCAACAAGCATGTTTCTTGGATCTGTACAGGTATCACCATAGATGTGAAAGCAGCCTTATGCATTTGAAAGTAGGAAATTTTTCTTATCCATCTTTGGATCCCTAGTGCTTAGTTTGGTGCAAATCAAATGGCAGATACTCAGTAAATGCTTGATGAAGAAGTCACCTGATGTGGAAGTCTGTATAATAAATAGCCTATTGAGTGTTCAAGGAATAAGTTCATAGAATTTGAGCATTTGAAGAAATTTTAGAATTCATCTAGAGATATCTAGCTAGCTAATTTTAGAGACAGGAAAACTGAGGCCCAGAGAAATTAGGAGATTTGCCCAAGATCTCCCAGGAAGGAAGTGACAGAATCATGACTGGAACCCAAGTCCTTGATTCTTATTTTCATGCTTTTTCACCTCCCTCTTTTAAAATGAAGGGCTTTATTATTTTTCAGGTATGACAAGGCCAACAGATATAGTAACAACTGCCATTGAAAAGACAGTTTGTTCTAATCACAGTTCTAAAGAGGGGAGGGCATACCATGGCATGGGATGCCCCACGGGGAAGCACCAGGGTCAATTGGGAGGCAGAGGCAGAGAAACACGAGAAAGAGCCTTTACTGTGGTTTCCACAGGAAGGAGCAGGTGAGGCAGAGTAAGCAGGTTTAGGATTGGCTGCTTCGAATAATTTCAGTGGGCCCTGGGGCATAGGGACTGTCCTTAGTTGTCTGGTACCTGGCCTAGGGTGATCAGGGCAGGTGGCTAGTGGCCTGGAGTGTGAGAGTCCCAAAGAGGAAGTAGTTGGGGACATGAGCTCTGGATTGTCCAGTTGGCATATGAAAGTTACACTCCCAGGTGAGTTGTTTACTGTCTCTAGGAATTAGCTAACCCTGGGAGGGGCAGTCCCTCAGGGTCAGCAAGGCCCCAGATGTCAAAGCATTAAAATATGGAAATAAAAAGACATGCTTAATATACTCACCACACTGAGATCGTAAGTCTTAACTGTGTGAAAACTTTAGCTTGGACTTGGCGGATGGATCTACCACCCCTGCAGGACTGTACAGTAAAATAGTTAGAAAAGAGGGCACTTCTGCGTGAATTTCTTAAGGATCCTGGGTCCTCAGAGCTATGAAAAATGGCTTTTGGATCATAATCTAGACAATCTTTTCTGATTATTTATCTAAAACTAAAAGCAGGAAATGATTCATTTGATTTCTGCCAATCCTGGAGTGTTGCCACTTTCAGCTCAGGAAGAGCCGGCTTCCCTTGGCAGTCCTCACTTGTCGGATGATGAATGAAGTTCTATGTTTGGTGCTAGCTAAAATTTTATAGAGTCTAAAAAAGCAATTTCTCCATGCTTCAGGAGGTGGCTATATTTTTTCTTTTTTAGATAGCTCTTAGTCACAGCAGGGCACTCAGTATACATATATCACATCGAGAGGTCATTTTATAGGAGGAATGAAACTTTGCTGTGTGTGTTGATAAACACGCTTTTGGCTTCTACAAGCCTTATGTATGCTCAGAATCCAGCAAATAGGTATTAACCGAACTCTAAATTTTCCCAGTTATTTTCACACCTCGGGGACCCATGACCCTCAATGGGATATTGTGAGAAAGAGAAATAGTCAGCCTAACAAAACATTTTCTTGGTTCCAAGAGTCAATGTTGTTATTCACAAACAGGTAAGGCCCATTCTCTTGGAAATCTCAGGCATAGGTTGAATGGCTTTGCATGCTAGCCAATCAGTCAACCAAGTTGTCAAGGGTCAGAGCTAACTCAAAGAACAGTGGCCGTGGGCCAAACCAACCACTTACTTTAAGTGATGAGCACTCTAAACACTTGCAACCCACCAGGCCTCATCCAAATTGCATTTTCTTGCAAGTTTTTGGTTTATTTTTTTCTGTCATATATATATATATAAATATATATATATAAGCACACATATACATTTATATATATATATGTATCTGGTTTGAAACATCTGAGCAGTTGTCTCTCTTACTTAATCAAGCTTCAAGGTACTCTCTAGATTATTTTCCTGGTGTCTATCATGACAACATTTTTTTTTTAATCCTTCTTCTCTTTGCAGTTCTCAATGTGTGTCGTTCCAAAGCGCTGTAAAAGAAGTCCGGGGATGAAGAGTTGAGGACCAGCTCTGCTGTGCACTGGCTGAGGAGCCTCGGGCAAGTTACTTCACCTCTCACAGTCCACATCTGTAGCATTAGAAACGTAATGTTTATTCACTGTCTAGAAGAATTATGTGCAGTCATGTGTCACTTAACAAAGGGGATACATTCTGAGAAATGAGTCATTAGATGATTTTGTCAATGTGCAAAGATCATAGAGTATACTTACACAAACCTAGATACCATCTACACACCTACTACACACTTAGGCTACATGGTACTAATCTTATGAGACCACCATCACATATACGGTTCATTATTAACTGAAACATCATTACGCAGCACATGACTATAATAATGTGGGGAAAAGCTTACGATTATTTTTCCTAAAACATAATCTATAAAATATGTAGTTGGAGAATTATTTGAATTTGTGGAAGGACTGCTAGAAGCCCATCAAACCTGTGTCCTTTTCCTTCTGGGCTCTTAACCATACTACATTGCTCAGCCTTTCTTGGAGTTAACTGTGACCATATTACTAACTTATTACTTAACATAATATTAATTTACAACTAAGTTCTAGACAATTGACTATGAAAGAAAGTGTTATGGCTACTTCCAATCTTCCTATAAAAAGTTCCCTTGAAGATCCTCCAGTCCTTTTCCCCAAACCAACGGTCTCAGAAGCCCTGAGTTAAAGATGGCAGAGGCACAAGATGGCAGGAGCCTGGGCCTCTGCATCATTACTGTGAGTAGAGATACCTGCCAACCAGAAACACCCATTTGAAACTTTACATGCAGGAGAAATAAAATTTTATTGTGTTAACCTGTGGACATTCAGAGGTTTTTCTACTACTACACACAGCAATACATTAAATAGTACACAATAGTTTAAAGAATGCATTTATAAAAATATATAAAATATATATCCAGAAGGATGTGTTATCAATGTTTGGGTGGTAGGATTGCAAGTATATTTTTATCCTCTTAATTCACTATTTTGGTTTTTTCAAATCTTCTCTAAGGAACATGTATTGATTTTATAATTTCAAAAATTATTTAAAGGAGAAAAAAAAATGTATGATGCCACAAGGATAAAAGCAAATTACTTTCCTTCTCTGGTCATCATCTGTGCAGGTGCATTCTCATATCACGTTCAATCAACAAATGCTATTTGTACATCTACCGATTTCAAGCACTGTGCTAATTGCTGAGATATCAAGACTAGTAAAACGTTATCCCACCTGATCTCAAAGAATGCACAGTGCCTCAAGGATCATAGCATAAAATGATAAAACCAGGTACTCTGGGAACACACAGAAAGGGGACTGAACCCAAACCAAAGGGATTTAGATAAGACTAGAAGGAAGGAGGACTGCACTAAGCTGTGAACAAAGTAAGATGGAGAAAAGCACAAAAAGAGAAAGTACTGAGAAACAACACGATGTGTGCTGAGCAGTAGCTGTAGTTCCAGCCGAAAACCCCAGCCAGAATTTTAGATCCATGTGTTTTATTTATTTTTGTTTTCACAGTGCTTAACACAGTGCCTGGTATATAGTGAGTGTACAGTAAATATCTGTCAACTAAATAATTAAAAATGGGCATTTCTGCCAAGTGGTTACCCAGGCTCTTGCTTACACACCCGTTATAATAGTGGGCATCTTGCGAGGCATTCCGCTCCATCTCTAAGCAGCTCTGGCCACAGAAACGTCTTCTTTGTATCAAGTCAACCAAAAAGCCAGTTGTACCGGAGAGCAAATTTGCATAAGGGAGCAGAGTCAGCTAATAGCAGAGTGACCGTCTACAAGGTGAGGAATAAAGGGAGTTAGGCACGGGGAGAAGAATTCAGAACAACAGACTGTACTTCGAATTTGTTTTTATTAAAAGTGACTAATATATTGCTTTCCACATGTGGTTCCATAGACTACTAAGCTTGTTTGTGTGTGCAGGCGTGTACACGCATGCCAGATGCTCAATAAGTGCCTTGTGTACTTTATCTCCTTTATTCCTTTTCACCCCTCGCCGAGCTCTGCTTGACTTAGAAAATCTGGTTTACAGTTAAGGAAACCAAGCTAAAGGCCAAGGTGACTCAGTTAGTAAGTGGTACAGCCAGGATCTGAAGCTATGTTTTCCCCGCTATTCCATGTGCTACCAGAGAGACTTTCCCCTCAGAGCATCTTAGTTTATTGTCCATGGGAAACTTTGGATAGATATTGCTGCACTACATAGACTCTGCCTGATCAGGAGCTACAGAAAACAAGCTGTGGGCTCTGTAGCTAATAAAGCTCGTCTTCCTCTGGCTTGCTCTTTCACAAGGCAGGTCAGTGCTTTAACTCAAGTGTCAGTAATGGTGGAATTCAGGCACCACAGTAAGGCCAACTGGAGAGGTCATTTTGGAAAGGAGTGTAGTGAAAGGGCTCTGGGTGCAAGGGGCCAGTTGCTGAGAGCCTAGAAAGTGCTCCTGTTACAGCAGCCGTGAGGCAGCTTATTCCTGGCAAGGTCAGGAAGGCAGTCGTGCTGTGGATGCCTAAATAACCTCAAATTCAGCTGTCCAAGGGCCAGGCACTTCCAAGGTCCAGAACCAGGACTGACTGGTGAAGTGATTCCAGCTGTGAGAGAAGGAGGTGAGTGGGGGCAGGGAGCCTGGAAGCACTGCATTTTGTCCTGGGCTCTAGCTCTTACATCCCTAACGCGCTAAAACCCTGGTCCCTCTGCTCACCGTCGTTGCTGTTCCCCCAACGTGCCCTTCCATGTGGCATAAAATCACACCCCATTTCACAGCCCAGCAGTACCTGCTGGCTAGGAAAACATAGTCAGAGTTAAGAAACATGGGATTGCCAAGGCATTCTGGAAGAAAGAAAGCCCAGGTATGTGCTGCAACCCCTAATCAGTACCTTTCACACCCAGAGTGGAAGGCACAGTTTGTCTGAGGATGAACAACCCATCAATCACCAAAAAGTGAAAGGGGATCATATTCATAATCATGATAAATCCTCATACTTGCAAAGCATTTTTGGGTTCCTAATGGGTTCCATTTCAATATTTAATTTGACCTTTAATACATGTGGTGAGCAGAGCAAGTGTTATTATATCCATTATAAAAATGAATAAACTGAAGAGAGAGAAATTAAATGACATGCATTTTTATCAATATTATTTTACTTTACTTTTACATGTGTTATGGCTGGAATTGTGTCCTCCAAAAACATTATGTTGAAATATTAACCCCCAGTATCTCAGAATGTGAACTTATTTGGAAATAGAGTCATTACAGAAGTAATTAGTTAAACGAGATCACATTGGAGTAGGGTGGGTATCTATTCCAAGATGACTGTTGGCCTTATAGAAAGAATGCCATATATTGAAGAAACACAGACACGCCGCGAGAAGATGGCTATGTGAAGACAGAGGCAGAGATTGGGGTCATGCTGCCACAAGCCAATGAATGCCTGGGACCACAAGAAGCTGGAAGAGGCAAGGTATTATCATCCCCTAGAAGTTTCAGAGGGAGAATGGCGCTGCCGACACCTTGATTTGACTTCTGGCCTCCAGAACTGTGAGAGAATAAACTGAGGAGAAGGAGCCAGAAGAGAGATGGCTATGGACACCATGAAGAGGCATTAGCAACACTGTCAAATATCATATATTTAGTCAGAGAAGATGAAAAACTGACCTTTGGGTTGAGCGATTAAGAGTTCGACGATGACCGTTGCAAGGGGAGTCATAGTGGTGTGAGAAAAGAGCTTGCCTCATTGAAAGCAACTAAGGGTGAATGAGATATGAAGCAGTAGACACACCCAATAAATGTTGACTCCTCTTTCAAGAAGTCCACCTGTGAAGAGAGAGAGACAGGGCAATCAAAAGCACAGTGGGGAGAAAAGACGGGGAGGCATCTAAAAAATAAGTGCAATTTGAACATATATTCAAAGAGTAAAGAATCAGTGGAAAGAGATGGAGAGAGATACAGGAGGAGAGGGCATCACTGGCACAGTCCCCTCTAGGAGAATATATGAAATAGTGGTTTCCAGAGGAGAAGTAGGGTCTGTACTGACTTCGTGAGCACATGACCTGTGTGGTTCAGAAGGGCTCTGTACTTTGTTTAAAGTCCTCTGGTTGTTGTCTTAAAATTCTTGATAACTTTATCTTTGATTTTCTGTCTTGGTGGATCATGTGCTGGGGGCATGCTCTGCTGTGCGTTCTGCTGTGGAGGTGACAATCCCTTAGGAGTCACTTGTCCTTATGGATTGAGGCAGTGGGCCAGAGGAGAGAGATTGACTTCCCCGCCCAGTATTTTCATTTTGCCCTGGACCCTGCAAAGTCTGACACCAGCCCGGAGTGAAGGAATCAGCCTTGGTCAAGAGAAAGAACACTTTTATTCTAGGATGGGAAGGACAAGAGGATTGGTGTCTGTGGTTTGCGAGATGAGAAATGCTCACCTTCAGCCTCTGTCTTGTTTTGCAGGTACGAAGCCAGGACAAATGCTGAAGAGGGTGTGGGTGGAAGCAGAACCCAGGTGGTGAGTACGGTCTCAAGGTGAGAGATCAGAGCAGTGCAGATGAAGCTGCTACACCTAACCCAGTCGTTACTCATAGTGTAAACGCCTGAATGATGTTTATGAATGAATGAATAAATGAAAATGCTACTTGAGGGGGAATAAACCAAAAAACAACCCTTACATTGTCTCTTTATCACACTATCCAAGAGCAGATTTCCAACCAGCTTCACATTCTCAATAATGCCAGAAACTTACTTTCAGTTTTTAAAGGGGACAATTTTTTTTCCCTCTGAAGGTTTTAAAGAACATTTTAAAATAATGAATCATAATGTACCCTGGATTTCCCTCACTCATATATCAGATGTTCCATAAATATCCTGCAGATTTTGTTGACAGATTGATTGGTCCTGGATTTCCATGGGCTTCCTATCTCCCATGCCATGCGCCCGACCCGCAGCCCCAGGAGGTGGAGAGTGCAGGCTCTGCTCCCCTTTCTGGAAGCAGGAGAAGAAAGCTTATGCAGCTCAGAATCGGCGTTCTGCAGCCAAGGTCTCCTAATCCTCTGCCCCCTGCCTTGCCCGGCGGACTCCTCTATGAGATCACTAAACCGCCTTCTGTCTGCACTACTTGAGTTATTATTCCCTTTGCGGTAATTTGCATGAGTGGAGGACATTCATGGACACAGGGGGATTCTCACTTCAAATAAAGCATATCTTCTCTCAATTAGAAATGGAAAGAAAGAAAGGGGAGCATATGTGCAAGGGGAACTGATGGCAGGGGCTCAAGTCTCAAAGTGCCGGCCCCCGGCTCAGGGGGATGAGTCATGCTTACTGAGCTCAGGAGCTGAACAGACTCCAACACCTTCCCCGTGGGCTGCCCCTCCATCTTAATTAAAGTCTCCTATGTTCCCTCATTGACGGAGCGAGGGGGCCCCTCATTAGAGAAGCCAGGATGGGTGTGGGCTGGACAAATGGCAATCCAGTTCTACGAACTCCTGTCCTTGAAATGTGATCTGGACCCAGGCTCTGAAGCCGTACCTCCTCCTGCTGCCACCTGCCTGTGCTCCCCTCAGGTCTTTCCCTTGCTCCCTGCTGCAGGTGGAGCCAAAGAATCATCAAGTCTTTCCGAAGGCAGTCTTGGCAGGAGGGAGGGCCTGACACGAAGTCACGTTCAACAACTCTCCCAGGGCACTCCTGGTGTGAGAGTTGCCTAATGAAAGAACCTTCAATGATAAGTTAATTCTATTGACAGACGGCCAGGAAATTGGTCAGGCCTACAATGGTTCTTAGATTCACTCCGCTGGAAGTGCTGACTGCATTCCCCCATAAATCGGGGAGTCTTGAAGTCCAAAGGAACCTTGGAAGAAGTACTTTGTTTTGTTTAGAGAATTGAAGCCGGGAGAGGTTATGTGGCTTGCCAAAGTCACACAGCGAGTAACTAACTGTCTGGGTTCAAATTCAGGTACATCTGATTCCAAAATCAGGCTCTTTCCAATAGACCGCAGTCTCAGAACCTCGCCTCCTTAAAGATGCTTGAGGGCATTCCAGAAACAATAAAGTGATTTCCACCAAAAAATTAAAAAGATATTTTATTAAAAGTTTTTAATAACAGGGGCTGGCCCCGTGGCTGAGTGGTTAAGTTCGCGCGCTCCGCTGCAGGCGGCCAGTGTTTCATTGGTTCGAATCCTGGGCGCGGACATGGCACTGCTCATCAAACCACGCTGAGGCAGCATCCCACATGCCACAACTAGAAGGATCCACAACTAAAATATACAACTATGTACCGGGGGGCTTTGGGGGAAAAAAAGGAAAAAATAAAATCTTAAAAAAAAAAAAAAAAGTTTTTAATAACATTTTTAAAAATTTAGTCACAAATAGTGCATCCCCTTTAACTATTTTTTAACTGAGATTCCTCATCAGATTTCTTTTTTAAAGAAGTTTGAACGATATTACACTAAACCCTGACATCCATTGCGCTTGATGAAAATGAAGTGAATCGCCCTTTTAGAATCAGGAGGCTGATTAGAATTGGCCAACAATACAGCCAAATATAAGAAGAGCATGACTGGTTAAGGTACAAGAACTGAGAGTTCGCCCTACCCAGAAGTGGAGGGCCGGTGTCCTCCTCAGGCCAGCGGAGGGCTGGCTCTGAGGTCTCACAGCCTTAGGGAGAAGGGAGCTACTTTGCCCAAGGTTAGCCCCTCCCTAGACGCAGCTCCTGTCCAATCCCTGGTCTGGGCAAGGGTATAGCAGACTCAACAGGACAGCACTAAGGGGCCAGCCCAGCCCCAGAGCCCCTGTGAGATTAGCTGAGACCTTATTACAACTGCATCTCAGGCCAACTTCTTCTCCTCAATTCTTCCTAGGCGGCTCCCTCATAGCCCATGAGAAACCTCCTGTATGCACCCTCAGAGTCTCAGAGTCTGTTTCCTGAGAACCTGACCTGAGACAGGTAGTCCCTGCAGCTGTGTCACTTAGAACTGTAGGATCTGTCATTAAAGGACTGTTCTTAAGTAAAAAAAAAAAAAAAAAAAAAAAAAACAATTAAATACAATAGGCAGTGACTTATAACAGTAAAAGACGCAGTCAAGTAGATTACTTAATAAATGTACATCTCTTTCTATATATATGTGCAAATATTTTAGAGTTCATTATGCTTTAAATTAGATCATATACTTCAATATATATGTAAATAGCATTCTAATTTTTCTAAGCCGAAAAAAATATTTTTTAATAGAAACGAGCATCATTAGTTGGATTGTATCATGTTAAGATTAGGAATCACACCTGAGAAAACAGTGCTTTTTTTGGTGCCCTATTAGCCAGTCGACCCCGGATCACCACATGCCTCTTACATAATGCTGTGAGTAGAATGAGCTGGGTTCCAAGGCAAACAGCCATGTCACTGGTAAAGAGTCAATGCTCAGAAAGGGAAAGAGATGGAGGAGGTGTGGCACTTCTGTTTCGTTTAAGGACAAGGGAAATTTGAAGTAAATGTGAGAAATTCTGTTAAAATTGAGTGGTGGATAATGAGTGTCAGACTTCTCTGTGTGTTTGAGATATTTTATAATTAAAATACGTAATTTTTAAGTGTATTCATTCACTTTCAAGCTGGATCCCAGAATAGGATCAATAGCCATAAAACAGATACCTGATTGTTGGCCCTGCCATTGACATGATGCCCATCATCCCGGTCACTTGTCACCACCTCTTGTCATCCCAGTGTTTTTCAGATTCCAAAAAGCGTGGAATTGCAAGATAGATATATGTGTCCCTATGAAAGAGACTGCTCTTTCTCTCCTATTTCTGTCCTACTTTTCTTCCTTGGAAATAGAAATCCTGATAGTTACTGGGTACCAGGATGCCTGAAATGGATTCATTCTTCACCACTCCTTGCAGCTAAACGTTACGTGACTGGGTTTTGACTGACGGGATGTGTGTAGCTTCCTGGAAGTGTTCCCAAAATGAAGAGACAGCCTTTGCTTTGCCCTTTCTCTTTCCTGTTGGTTGGAATGGTGAAATGGTGGCTGGAGTTGATGTTGCCATCTTGGACAATAAGATGCCATCCTGAGGATTGTGAAGTGGCAAGACAGAGAGTCCTGGTGCCAGGTAATTATGGTGCCATGAGCCCTGGGCCTGGTAGTCTGTTACCTAAACAAGAAAGACTGGTCTATCTCCATAAAATCGCTATGTTTAGGAAATTTGAGGTCATCTGTCACATGTAGATGAACCTAGTCATAACAAAAACAATCACTAAAAATCTCATAATTCCAGATTGGGCCACACTTAACTTACTTCTGAGAGATGACATGGCTTTAATTTAAAAACCCCCAAAGAGGTAGAAATCACAAACGCATGCTAAGGAAGGCACTTAATCATCATAAAGTGTACTTTCTTCATGGATTCCAATGAATCCAAATCTGAAGAGGTTATCATATAGTCACAAGAATGATGATTTATTTGCATCTGGGTATGCGGAATGTAGTAATGTAGATATTAATAAAGCTCCTTGTATTACTATCTTGATTCATTACTTCTTTTTACATTACAGACCAATTTTTCACACCAGATCATAAAATTCTTGAGAATGTAGTTAGATAACAAGGTTTTGTACATGATGGATGTTTAGGAAATATTTTTAGATTACTTATAAAAGTTGTAGTTATATTGTAGAGTTCATAATTTAATAAATAAACTTGGAATTTTTTTTCACAAATGTTCAACTCAAAGGATGGAGCAATTGAGCCAGGTCATTAAAAGCAAAAATTATTCATTTTGATTAGGAGAAAGACAATGACTCTGAATTTTAGCAACATCACACTACCGGGCAATTCTTCCTAACCTTCCCCACCTTAGGCCAGAGAGGAAGAAAAGAAGCAAGACCTGATTTCAAAGCGAAGACCGCAGACTGAACATACAATTAGCATCACTTCATCTGAAAAGCTCACTAAAATAATCATCAAGGAATGTTTTAAGGCATAGACCAAGGACAAAGAGAAACGGAAAGAAAACAGTAGCCACAGAATTTCGGGAACCAGAAAACAGAAGGATGAGAAATATTTGATCTAGAAGACACCAGATTGATGAGAGGTGCCAACTTGCAGCACAGTTTCTCTACAAGGTTCAGGAGTTAGTGTCGTCAGGGTGCTATGGAGATGGGCATCAATGGGAAAGTGAAACTAGGTAGGTAAGTTAAAAATCTCTTCAAAGCCATTGGATCTCCATATCCTCTCCACCGCTCCAACTCTGGCGGTAAGTGCAGGTTTAGACTCTCCAGGGAAGATGAAACAGAAGGTATGGACCAGGGAACACCACGCCAAGTTTAGGTTTGGTGCACTGAAAACAAGGAGACTGCATAAAAGTTTACATTCTAATTACTGATATCTTCTAGGCTCTCAAGTCACTAGAAGCCAGGCTTTTATCCTCCAGAGAGAACACTAAAAGATTATTCTCTCAGAAATCAGACCAGCCGAAGAAATGTTATCTAAATTTACTCATTTCAGAGATTTCCCTACAAAAAGCCCAGCTACAGCACCTGATAATGAGGACCAGGGCCAAACAGCTACACCCTATGCCTCTGACTGATTCCAAAAGTGAATTAGTCATCACACTTCTCAAGAGGTATGCTGGAATCTGGAAAACAGTGGAGAAATGCTTTCAAATTACTCAGGAAAGTGATTGCTAACTGTGGTAGTTAATTTTATGTATTAACTTGCCTGGGCCATGAAATGTCCAGACATTTGGCCAAACATTATTCTGAGTGTTTCTGTGAGGGTGTTTTGGGGTGATATTACCATTTAAATTGGTAAACTGAGTAAAGCCAATTGCTCTTCCTGCTGCAGGTGAGCCTCATCCAATCAGTTGAAGGCCTAAATAGAACAAAACAGCTGACTCTTCCCTGAATAAGAGAGAATCCTTGCTGTTTGACAGCTTAAGCTGCAACATTGGCTTTTTTCCTGCCTTCAGACTCAAACGGAAACATGGGCTCTTTCTGAGCCTTGAACCTGCTGGCCTTCAGGCAGGAACTACCCCATCAGCTCTTCTGTTTCTCATGCCTTTGGACTCAGATTGGAACTAAACCATTGGCTTTCCTGGGTCTCCAGCTTGCCATTTCACCCTGCAGATCTTGGGACTTGCCAAACTGCATAATTGAGTAAGACGTTTCCTTATAATCTATCTATCTATCTATCTATCTATCTATCTACACATCCTATTGGTTCTTTTTCTCCAGAGAACTCTGACTACTATAAACTTAGGCAGTGAAACATCAATTTAGTATGAACACAGAATAATGACAAATCAGATCACACAAAAGTTACCTCTTTTCCTCCTTTTCTCAGAAAACTAGAAAAGCAAGGCCTGCACCAAGGAGAGCGGACCAAAAATGTGGAAGTCATGGATATGGGAAACAGAGAACCCAATGCAAGAGACAGGGGCACTCCCAGAATGATGGTTTGGGAGGATCCCAGCAGCAGTTCTAGAAAGTCACTAGTCCACTAGAGTAAATCAAAAAAGCTCCAACAAAGATGCCTCCCAGGTGATAAAAATCTAATGCTACATTTGTTTGATTGTGTTAAGAGGAGGAACTTCAGCAAATTAGGACAGAGCTTGAGGAAGATTTAGTAATAAAGTATCTTTTAAAAACTAACCAATCAAATAAACAAATTAAATAAAAGTTCAGCAACAGAGTGAAAGTGTTTATAATATGCCACATGGCTCAGCTATTATAAACACTGAATTTTGTTTTAACTAAAATTATAGTATAACTATAGGTTATGAAATTTCCAACATTCAAAGATTTTTGACCAAGAACAACAGCAATTTCATAGGGTTCAACCTATGTAGTGGAAAATTGTAGGCAGATGATGGTGAGAAGTGTACATGTTGGCCAAGGGGAGGCACAAAAGAGAGCTACACTCTTGTCTTCCATAGTAGGAAATCAACCAGGAAGACCCGAAACTGACAAATTCAGAAAGAGCGGGATAAGCATGTTATCGAGATGTAGGGAGGCAAACGTCCAAAGGAGCAGCAAAAATTGTGAGAGCTGCTGCAGCAGTGAGGTCCAGTAGTCATAAAGTGGAGAAACCACACTGTTCTTATCCTATTGAACTATTTACATCTTCCAACTACGTTGTCCATATAACTGTAATCAAAATTAAAATTAAATTTAAGATCAAGAGGGCCAGCCCAGTGGCATAGTGGTTAAGTTTGCGCACTCTGCTTCGGCAGCCCAGGGTTTGCAGGTTCGGACCCCAGGCATGGTAGGTACCTAGCACTGCTCATCAAACCACACTGTGGAGGCATCCCACATAAAACAGAGGAAGACTGACACAGATGTTAGCACAGTGAGAATCTTCATCAAGAAAAAAGAGGAAGACTGGCAACAGATATTAGTTCAGGGCCAATCTTCCTCACACACACAAGAAAGACTAAAACCAGGAATCAGGGAAAAATAAGAGCCTTGCTCCTAATGCTATCACATGCAGTTAGAACTCTTAGGCTTCATACATCCGAGAAGAGTTAAAGTCAACAGACTTCAGACTAGCTAGAGAATCAACTAGATGAGTTCATATCAATTTCTTCTCATGACCTTTTGTTGTACACTCAAAAAAATCTTGCCTATAAAGGGGCACATATTTATACATCCAAGCAGAACTTTCACCAAGAAGTATAAATAGCTTATTATGGTTGAAGGGAACATTCATAGTTAATAATTAATTAAGTCAAAATGAAAACTTGAGCTAGACTAAACAATGATGGAGAATGCTAAAGGATCAGTGAAAACAAATCATAATTTTACAAAGATGTGTTTTCCTGTATATTTTGTTTTAAATTGAGTGTCCTACTTAAATATATTGTTTGTAGTAATGTTACAATTTCTTGCTTAACTCCTTTAATATATTATTCAATTTTTTTTCTTAAGAAAAAGCATAGTTTAGTGTGGAAGCAGTCTTACTTATTTCCCCATTGACCAAGATTCTGATACTCCCACGGATTCATATTACAGAACAATAACTAGTGGCCTGTCTAAGACAAGAGAGTTTACCCAAATTACATGCAAAATGTCCAGGAAAAAATAAATTTCGTCCTGAATGGACTAGCAAATACAAACCTATAAAGAAATGGAACATCTGTCAACACAAGGTGCCTCAGTAAATTCAATGCGATGTTTAATTGATCTACAGGAAATATTTTCACCTCGAGAATAATATTTCCAGTGGAACAGTAGGGGCTGGAGCCAGGCTGCAGAAGGCTAAAGAACATGTAGCAAATGAGGAGTTAGACATACCAAGTGTACATAGCTCCTTAAGAAATTTGTTTATAACAGGATAAGCAAAATAAGATAGTAACAGGGAGACATGAGGTCAAGAAAGTTTGTTTTTGTTTTTGTGTTTTTATTTTAAGACGAATTTTCTTCTGGATGCATTTGAAAGCTCGTAAAGATTATCCAAAAGACAAAGAGTGACAACATATATTGGAAGGAAAAAAGGGAGAGAGGCAAGGAAGGGAGAGAGAGAGAGCAAAGGAGGAAGGACGATGGAGTTCCTAGCATTTACCCAAGGTCCTGTAGTCACCCATGTTTCGGATGAGGAAACTGAAGTGGAGAGAGAACATATAGAGGCTGAGACAGGGTTCAATATCCAGTCTGCTTGAGTCCAAGTAGACTATGCTCATGAATTCCATGCCTTTGTACCTCACAGGGAACAGTTACCCAGAACTGGCATTCCACTCTTTTGGGAGTAAGGGAAAATTTGAAAAAAAATACATGTATGACTGTCAATTATCCCACTAAACCATTTCTAAAAAGCAGGATTTGTATGAGAGAGGGATTAGGTTAGCACTGTGCATACAAAAGGGTATAAAAACAAGGCAAGTATACAGGGAAATGCTCCTGCCAGCCCGTTAAGCATCTCTCATCTTCACCCAGAGAATGCACACATTTGCTTGACATGGCAGAGCCCCTTGGTATTGGTTACATTCCTGCAACAAACGGGAAGTCAGAACAGACAAAAACTATTATGCATCTAGCAGACTCATTTACTTCTGCATTTCTGAGCTGTTCCTTGGCCCCCGCTGAAGGTGCCCCTGAGACGTTTCAACCAACACAATGAAAGGTGAAACTACACACAGCAGATTTGTTAAACCAGGCCAGCACATTCAGAAGGAAATATCACCCCCAAATAGCATTGCCATTAGCAAACAATATAATATTTATTAAGCACTCTACTGCCTGGAATACCCTCTTGTAACCAGTAAAGATTAGGAGTTAAAGGCCATAGGAAACATGAATTTTCCTTTTGTAAGTGCAGACAGGGAGTTCCTTATAGTTTTGCATAAGCTGAAGTAGAGCATACTCTCTCAGAGAGCAATCATTTTCCACAACACATCAACACCGAGTCATTCAAGTTCCCGGGGCCCTTGGGAGATATCATTCTGGCTCTCCTATCCTTCAGGTCTTCCCCCAAGTCTAAACACAACTCCCCTTTCAGGAAGTGAAAACAGTTGCAAGTGAGTGAGGCTGAGGTTCTTCAAGGATGTGTAGGTAGAAGCTTCTATTCCCAGCACTTCCAGAGCCAGCAATTAGCCTGACCTGGCACATGGGAGGTGCCTAATAAATGCTTATTGAGGTTATCAATGGAAGACTGGATGAACAAATGGATACCATTTGTACCACAGTGTACCATTGAGAATGGAGTGGAGATGAAGGTAGAGGAAAGATAAAACCGAAATAGAAATCGGGAGATCCAGATTCTAGCCAAGTCAACTCAATAAGGTCAAGGAATTTGAACTCATTTTCTTGTTGGCATCTAACTATAAAGGCAGGCCAGATACGTGTAACACACTCTACTCCCCAGAAGCCTTCAATCAATGACTGATGACAGATGGTGTAAAAATGCTCCAGCTCCCTCATCCCTCAGGAGAGATAAATCTGAGGTGCCACATTCACTTTTATGTTTTTAACCAGCATCCACCTAAATGTCTAAAGTTCTCTCTTGAGTGTCAAATACATATGTCCAGCATGCTGTGGACACCTCCACTTGGGTTCTCCCAAGCACTTCAAATTTAACCTCTAAAACTAAATTCATTATCTTCCTGTCTTTCTTAATGTTTTCAATCTTAATTATTGGATTCATCATTCACTCACCCATCCAGCCAAGTCAGAAAATCAGGATTCACTTTTGACTTTCTCTTTTCTTTCATCTCTTTGCCCACCTATTCCATTTTTTTTTCATTTTTTAAAAATAAATAAATATATATATAGAGAGAGAGAGGAAGATTAGTTCTGAGTTAACATCTGCCATCAATAATCCTCTTTTTTGCTGAGGAAGACTGGCCCTGAGCTAACATTCGTGCCCATCCTCCTCTACTATATATGTGGAACACCTGCCACAGCATGGCTTGAGAATCAGTGAGTAGGTCCGCACCTGGAGCCGAACCAGCGAATCCCAGGCTGCCAAAGCGGAACATGTGAACTTAATTGCTGCACCACCAGGCCAGCCCCTATTCCATTCTTTAAATGCTTCTGACTTTACTTCTTAAGCCTTCTCTAGATTAGGCCCCTCTTTTTCCATCATTACTACCAGGGATGTCAGCCTGTCCTCCTTGGATGACTGCAGCACACTCCTAATTTCTTTTCCTGCTTACAGTGTTGCCCGTTCCCACCACCCTCCACCCATCCTTTGCCCTGTATTTCTAAGTGCTTCAGTGGATCCTCCTTTCCTACAGGATAAAGGTCCCACTCTCTTTCAGCCCTTCTGTGAGCCAGCCTTCAAGCCTCATCACTCAACTACACAATTCACGCTCTAGTAAATGCCAAATGGTTTGTTGTTTCCCTACCCCACAGGCTTTTTGCCTAAATATTTTGTTTTCTTTGAAGGAATACTTTCCCATCTTTCTTCACCTGGATATGTCTTTATTGTTCAGAATTCAGAGCAGCTATTTTTGCCTTGAGAAGCATCCTCAACCCAGACTCAAGACTGTAGTGGGTTGCCTCGCTATGCTTGCATAGCATTTTAAGCATCATATTGAAATGATCTGTTTCTTCAACCTGACCATAAACTGTTCAAGGCTAGGAGCCATAATGTGCTTATTCTAATATTCACAACACCTATACCAATGTACCCAGCACATATTAGAGAGCCAATAAATATTTTTTGAGTGGCAATAAACTTTGTTGAGTCTTCTCATAAAAGTACAGCAGTGTCCAGCTAGGGGCTTTGGCCTTTATCCCATGGGTGTGGGAAGTCAATGGCATGATCCAAGCAGGGTCCAGGATGTCATTTTGTTAGCAGGAGGGTGGATTGAAGGAAAAGAGACTGTCTTCAAGATGCCATTTTATTCTAGCTGCTTTTGCTTTTATGAGTATAATCACAATGTGTAACTTTGTATTTATTTGTCTTTATTCTCTTTTAACTTCTGCCTCTCAGTGGCTAGTAAATTCCATATCTGTGCACAGACTACCCAGGGCTCGGCACAGTGCCTGCTACAATCACTGGGGCAGGCCTTTTGGGTAATGGAAAAGCTGTCTAAAATAACTGAACTTTCTATCTTGGATGACAGTGGACAGCAAAAGCATTCGTGACTGCTTGCAACATATTTTAAAATGAATCAGAAAGTAACATGGGTTGATTGACGTACAGAAGAAAGAGAGATGCATAGAGACTGAAAAGCAAGCAAGGCAAAATGTTAACGACAGAATCTAGGTGGTAGGTTTATTGGTATTCACTGTAAAATTTTTTCAACTTTTCAGTATGTCCACAAATTTTCAAAACAGACGTTGGGGAGAAAAAAAGCGTTCCTGATAAGCATTGACTGTTCCCAAATGGAAATGAATGACGAGGAGCAACAAGATCAGAGAATGATCTGTTTTCTCTTCTAGTGCTAGAAACGATTCCCACTCCTGCCTCACTCCACAATCCCAGCTACCATCTCACTAAGGATGGCCAAGGAACCTCAAGTGTCTACATGCCATTGGTGGCCCCACCTTTCTCTGCTTCAGATCCAAATGCTTAATGAACCAAAACAGTCTACTCCCGATCACATCAGTAATCCAGAGTTTATTGTATGTGCAAAGCTTGTCCCTGTTGAATCCTCTTGTTATTCTTGAAACAGGAAGTTGAACTTCCCCACCTGCAAATGAAACCAGAAACCTCTTCTCCCCACCCGCAAAAGGACTGAAAAAAAAAAAAGGCTTTCAATCAGGAGAACTCTTTTTCAAATATACAAAATACTTTTCTTCTTTCTTAGTACTTGGCAAGAGCTGCAACTTTCTCTAAAAATGCTGAAAAGTTACCTGGGAAAACTTCATGATTGCTCATTAAGAGAAAATCACATCAGTTGTAAAAAGAGGTTGTTATGTTTTGTTTTCCAATCTTCTTGATATTTTGGATTTTTAAGAGTTTTCTTCCAAAAATACAACCTAAGTCAATGTACCTATTCTCCAGGTTCTGAAACATGGGGACTTCTCATAACTTCTCAAAGAGAAGGCAGTTGTTTGCCTGGCCCAAGGTGTACACTGACTCTTTCATGCAAATACATCTTTCTACTCCTGTGGCCAAGGACCCTTCTGTTATTGCCACATGTTTGTTCAAGTGGTGAGGAAATATTAAATATCACACATTCTCAGCAGAGACTGGACAGTAATTATCAACAGATGGCAGCAGTAGGGGACTGAGAGAGCAAAAGAGTCCGGCCCTGCAGGAGGGCTCACGCTGAATCCCACGCGACTCATTGGTCACAGACCTAGGTAGATAAGATGAGGTTAACGACCAATCCCTCTCACCACTTTTCACATTATCTTAACCTTTCCTAAGAATCCATCTTAAGCATCTAGTTCTAGGCTCCCTCAGAGGTGGCAGAAGATTTAACCGTGTGCTGGGATCAATTAGCTGTCCTCCAGAGAAGGAAAGCACCATCAGAAGGATTGGGAGTGGTTCAGGAAATGCACAGACCACTACTTGCAAATGGATATAAGTCAATTCAATAAGTACATATCGAAAGGCTGCTCTGTTGTACACACCTGCCAGACAAGTAATTAGAAACATAGAGAAAAAAGACATAAACCTGGTCCTTAAGGAATAACATCTAATGAGGGACACTATTATGATACAATATACTAATTGCAGCCATGGAAATATATGTACCAGATATCGTGTCATTAAAAAAATTGTCACGACCGGGGCCAGCCCCGTGGCCGAGTGGTTAAGTTTGCCCGCTCCGCTTCGGCGGCCCAGGGTTCGGAACATGGGCGCGGACATGGCACCACTCATTAGGCATGTTGAGGCGGTATCCCACATGCCACAACTAAAAGGACCTACAACTAAAATATACAACTATGTACTGGGGGGATTTGAGGAGAAAAAAGAAGGAAAAAAGAAGATTGGCAACAGTTGTTAGCTCAGGTGCCAATCTTTAAAAAAAAAAAAAATTGTCATGCTTAACTCTGTCTGGAATAGAAGTCATGGGGTGTAAGGGTATTATGTCAAGAAAGGCTTCAAGGAGAGGTGACATCTACTCTGGGCTCATAAATAAGAATCCATTTATTCTACAAATGCAGCAGGTGATGGGCATTCAGCAGTGAAAGAGACAGACAGGATCTCTACTCTAAAGAAGTTTCTATCTACAGGGAGCAGGAAGAACAGGAGAGGTATTTTCTCAGTAAACAGGAGGCAAAGGCCATTCCTAAAGGGGAGGGATGATTTGCGCAAAGGCACAGAGGTATGGAAGAGTCAGCCATATGGAAGAGTAGGGAACTGGTTGTTGGGAAAAGCCAGCAGCCCTTCCTTTTGCCTATGCATTTATGAAACCAATATTTATGCCAAGGCACAGGCACTGGAAATGCAGAGTAAACAAGCCCGGTGGAGTCTCAGCCTTCATGGAGTTTATTGACCTCAAAAGTGATGGACATGGAGGACGATATCCAGTATGTAAAGTCTTCTTTAGATTTCATAGAAACTAAGGCCTTATTAGAAAGTTGGTAGCTTCAATAATGAACAGATCAATTTTGACTTTTCTCTTTTAAGTGGCTAAGACCTGACAGACAAGGAGATGAGTCAGAGAGTCATAAATGAAGGATTCTACAGAAATCCCATCATGGCGGAAAATCACTGCCAGGGAAGAGTGAAAATAAAGAGAGACTTTCTACACGGTCCTCACATCTAATTCTGTGAGAAATATTTAAATAAACAGAAACTAATGATACCTTTGTACCCCTCACCCAGATTGAACGCACCTTAAAATGTGCTTAATTTGCTATTGTAAGGAAAGAAAACATTACAGATAGAATTAAAGTCCCCTTTATACTCCTTCCTAATCTTATCCTCCTTTCCACTCCAAACATAACCACTATCTTGATGTTGATTTGGTCCTTCTTGTCTATTTAAAAAAATTTTTATACATATAGGATATGCATATAGTCATTTTAAAATAGCATTGTTTTGCATATTTTGCAAAATTTAATATTATCATACCATATATTTCATCCTACAACTGACTTTTTGTATTTAAAATTAAACTTTCAGGATTCCTTCCTGTTATTCAAGACAATAGCTCCTATATTTTTTATATTTTCCATTTATCTTTTGTACTAGTGTTCTCCAGAGAAACAGAACCAATAGGATATATATAAAGATATTATATAAGAGGAGAATTAGTATAAAAATTGGTTCACATGATTACGGAAGCCAAGAAGTCTCAAGATCTACCGTCTACACAACCAGAAAAGCTGGTGGTGTAATTCAGTCTGAGTTTGCAAGCCTAAGAACTGGGGGCTGATGGTGAAAGTCTCAATCTGAGTCTGAAAGTAGGAGAACCAGGAGCACCAGTGTCTGAGGACACTAGAAGATGATGTCTCGGCTCAAGCAGAGAGTGAATTCGCCCTTCCTCCACCTTCTTGTTCTATTTGAGGTCTCAGTGAATTGGATGATGCCACCCAAACGGAGGGGGAGATGCTTAACTCAGTTTACCAATTCAGATGCTAATCTCTTCTCTAAACACCCTCACAGACACGCCCAGAAATAATGTTTTACCAGCTGTCTGGGCATCCCTTAGCCCAGTCAACTTGACATATAAAATTAACCATCACATCATTCTATTTCTTTACTTCTTTTGTCCTAATTTTTCACATTGTCTGAAATATCTACCTCCCTTTCTTTTTTCCCTGCTGGTTTGCAATATAATGTACATTGCATTTCTATTTTAGTACTTAACATTCAACCTTTATAATTTTCTAACAAGTCTAAAATTATTCACTATTTTTGTCCTCCCACAAACAAATCAAGGACTTCATCATGTTTTAGCTATCCTTTTAAAGCCCAATATCTATCTTCTTTTTCTATTATCTAGACATTTAGTTTTTTTCTGTAGACATTTTTCTTTTTTATGCTATTTTTTACCTTTATTAAATACACGAAGATATTTTGTTAATTTCTGTGCTCCCTATTTTTATTTGTAACTATTCCTTCCTTCTTGGTTTAGTTTCCTTCATTTTTAAATACATCCTTCATTGTTTAAGTAAGAGCTGTGCATGGTAAATTCTTTTAGTCTTTGTCTGGAATTTTCTTTAAGCCTCCCTCTTGAATGATAGTTTACTTGGGTATAAAATTATAAACCGACCGTTACTTTCTCTCATCACCTTGAAGATATTGTTCCATTGCCTCCAGCATTGATTCTGATGAAGAAAAATCACCTCCAGTGTACTTATCATTATTTTGTTGTTAATTTTCCTCTTCTCTCTGTTAGTTTAAAGATTGGCCTTTTTAAAATTAATGTTGTACAATTTTACCAAGATGGTTTAAGTTTAGATTTATTTTTCTTCATCCTACTCAGTTCTCCTGTCTTTTCTTCAACTCTGAGAAATTCAGAGTATTAAATCTTCAAAAATCTCTTCTCCACTATTTCCATAATTTTTATTTCTTTATAGCTCCTTCTATATTTTAGGTAAATTACTTAGTACTATCTTTCAATTTATTAATTGTTTTTAAGCCATGTCCAATCTGGAGTTTATTCCATCTATTGAATGTTTTATTTCTATGATTATATTTTTAATTCAAAATTTATTTTTTTAAGTTTTTTAATATACACATATTCTTGGTTAACTAACAGCCTGCTTTTGTTCATGATATATTCCTTTATGTATCCTTGACCATACTTCAAACATTTTTCACAATTCTCTTTCAGACTTTTTTATTAATTCTATTTCATGTGCCATGACACAGCCAATCATGGATTTTATTGACTGCCTTTTAATATTTTTGTGTGTTTTATAACTTTGGTTTGTGGGTACATTTTGAGTGGAAGTATTACTGTTTGTCTCTCTGAGGGTGGGAATGAATATGTTTGTCTTCATTTATTCCTCCATGTCTAGCTCTCCCTTCCTTCGCCTGGGACCCCTGGAGCTCCTGGCAAGAACTAGGTATTATGTGGGAAGCCAGGAGCTCTTGCCCCTAGAAACACTCACAGACACAGTCACCACACCAGGAGATTCTCTTGTCCCATAATTGAAAGGTACACAATTTCATACAAACTAAAAGGCAGTGACTTCTCACACCAACAGGAAGAACCATATCCCCACACTGTTGAGAAGCAGTGATCCTGGCACCAGTTTAGTCTCAATTAGCCCATAGGGTCCAAATTCCAAACCACCTCTGCTTCCTTGGGAATCCAGCGGCCATCAGGCCTCCATCACAACTCTCAGATCCATATTTATTTTCATTTTCTGAACCACAGAGATGTATATTTATTTTTGAACTATTGTGGAGTCTTTTTTCCCTTTTATTATATTTTATCTATCATTTCTCTGAGTGAGAAGCAGCAGAGTTGAGTGACTTCAAAACGTTAACTGACAACCTCATTCTGACATGTTACCCATCCTTCAAAAATCAGATGACAGCTCAGACTCACTTTCCTGTCTTTGTTCACAATTATGCCTCTGCTTGGAATGCCCATCCCTGCTTCTGCCGCACTATTTCTTTGAGACTCAGTCCATGCCTCTCCTTTCTCAAGAACTTTTCCATAACAACTTCCACCATTCCCCCAAACCCTTTTATTTGCCCCTCACTCTCAACAGATTGCAAAATTCTTGAGAGCAGTGATTGGATTGGTTTCCTCTCTTGTCCCCTCTTAAATTTCATTATGAGTTCTTGATCAATATTTAGCAAGTGAGCAATTAATGAATGCATATTTGTGTGAGTTTTAGAAAGTCCAAATGCACGGGGCTTTATTTTGACTTTTCTAAAATCTACCAGCAAGTCTAAAAATAAAAAGTGAAACTAAAACAACTTTTCTCTTAAAGGCATCCCAAACTCCTAAACCCATATTCAGACATCCTGAAAAAGTGAGGAGATTTGCAGTCTTCTAGTTCTGAGAAACCCAAAGCAGTTTGTTCTCCTTGCCATTTTGAAAGATAAATAGGATTTGTGGAGAAATTATGCAAAATTTCCCTGGAAAATAAAAAGATTTCTTAAAAACCCACAGACAAACTTCTAAAAAGCCAAAATCAACTAGCTTCATTTTACATGCAGAACTTTCTAACTTCACTATAAAATAATGTGATGATTAAATCTCACTAAAATTTAAGAAAATCAAGGTACCACACTTCACCAAGGAATGTCAATATATACATACACTTGTGTACATGTGTACATATGTCTGTATGCATATGTACACACACACGAGAATAAGAACAGCATCTTCATGCAACTGAATGAGTAAATGCATGAATGCGAGAATTTAAGGAATAGCTATTTTTTAGATAACAGGCACTTATACTTCAAAAGCAGAAACAACTTATAATTCTCCCCAACACTTCTTGCTTCTAAGACCCCATGAGCTTGCAATACTAGCCTTGGAATGGCCTATCCTATCTTGATTGACCGGATAAGTCTCAGTTTAAAGCCCGCCTCCTCTGAGAAGCCTCTGACTCCCCGTCTGCTCTCATTGCCCTCTCCACACCTCCATCAGAGCAAGTACTGGGATTATTTCTTCACATGTCTACCCTTCATCAAACTGTGGGCCAACTGAGGGCAAAGGCCAAGTGTTTTCATCTCTCTTCCCACCTAGACATGTGCTTGATATATGATAGGCATGCAATACATTTTTGATAAATGAATGAATGAACAAATGAATGAATCAACCCATGAGTGGAACTACTCTGGAATATATTTTCCATCAAAGAATGAAGCAATAAACAGCTTCTGCTTTATCAAAGGTTCTTCTGCTAAACACAATCTAAAAGGGTTCTGCAAAAGCCTTACTAACTTTCAGTGTGAATACCATGGTCGTTCTAAAATTAAAATAGGAACCCCTCCCCTTTAAAATCAGCCATTTTACACCAGCAAATAAACACTCAAATGACTTGTTTTTCTATTAGAAACTCATGGGCCTTAAATTTCTTTTTAATCACAGGCTTTAGTATTATTACACGTGTTCCATTAACAGGCATATCCAATGAATTCCCTTTCATAAACACTAGTAAGTTCAGTGCAAACCAGCCAGGTGATTAATTTATAATTCTTGACACATTAGGGAGGTGGGTTGGAGGTAAGAAGTAGTGAGTAAGTCCTCGGATGGACTGCCTTTTATGCCAACGCCATGGACACACACAGAGAAGGGCACATGCAAACACCTGAGCACACGTACACACACGCACGCACAGCACCCATGAACACCCACTGTGCTGAACTGGCATTGGATCCAAATTTGACAAATCAATGCCTGAAGGCAAATAACTGAGCCTAAACTGTTGCAGGTTCCTTTTCCCATAAAAATAATAATAACGAATAAAAATCATTGGAACTTAGCCAGAGCCTAATACAGCACGATTTCTAAATTCAGCATCCTTCTTCCCCCACACACATACTCCCCACTTGCTCCGCCACCTCCTTCTTGCCTTTCTAGATAGTTTACCTCAAATAAAAAGTCATTCAATAGCTGCTTCATCCCTTGATGTCTAATGCTTTCTCCCTGAACCTCAGAGACAGAGATTCACTCTACAGGAAAGAAAAGAACTGCAGGCTGGAACTGAGCAGCCACTAACCAGCTGTGCAATTTTAGGAAAGTCAATTCTCTTCTCTGTGCTACATGAGTAAATTTCTGCGTGAGTAAATGAGAAGGTTGGCTGTGATGATTCCTTTCCCTTCTCACATTTTACGTAGCAGTTTAGAGCATGGACTCTGGAGCTAGACTGATGGGGTTCAAATCCCAGCCTTTTATTTGTCAGTTAAATAGTGACGATGATGAGGAGGGATGCTGCCTCAGAGGTTTATAGTGATGATGATGATGAGAGATGCTGCCTCAGAGGTTTATAGTGAGAGTTAAGTGGCATATTCTATGTAAAGTGTTTAGAAGAGGGACTGACCCATGGCAAACCCTATATAGAAGTTAGTTCTTTCACATTATAGAAATTAAAAAGTGATTTCTGGAGGTCATCCTATTAACTCTTCCTGTCTCATTTTTGTATTTCAGAATAAGGGAGCAATAAATAGAAGCCAAAAACTTAACATTTAAGTCTGGTCACACGAGGGGACAGTTGTTCCACCTAATCCCTAAATCCGAGACTCTTGGACCTCACAAATCAATTAGGCCTGTTGAGGGCTGCTGGCGCTGCTGGGAAGGCTGAGGACAGAATGGGAGGAGAGCCACACTGAGGAATAAAGTGTGCTGGCAGAGCGTGGGGAACTCACACGGAGCCTTTTGGCCACATGGCTTTTGGCAGCATCCAGGCCTCTTCATCTCAATTTCATGGTCACCAAAAATCACACATAAAAACCCAGTGACTAAATGAATATGGAAACTAACAGCTTGAAACCCCCGAGATGTGGTCAGTCTGGGTCATCTGCAAGTCATGCTGGGGCATCCCAGGATATTGGAAGGTGGGTCTCAATGACCTTCACTGGAGCATGGAAGCCGATGAAAATGATATTTCAACCTCCTGGCTATCAACGCAGAAATCTTCATAGGATCTAAGTCCAGGACAGAAAAACAAACATAGTTCAAATTATTCAATCTTCCAATATCCCAGTTCCTAAGGAGATTTCCTCCTAAATGAGTCACTGGAAACTGCTCTTTAAAAAGCAGGTATTTATTTTCCTTTTATAAAAGTTTGAATACATTGCTTAGTAATAATAACAAGGGAAAATCTAACAGTGACGTAAGCTAAAGTGAGAGGACTGGACAGCAGAATGATTATCCTTGATCTGTGCATTCAGCTAGAACCGAATGACGCCATTCTCTTTCTTTATTCCCCACCCTAATGGAGCACTGTACTGGGAGCCAGGAGGCCGAGGATCTCATTCCCAGAACATCCACTGAAGAGCTGTGCATCCATGAGAATTCTCTTAGCCTCTCTGGGCCTGTGTCACTGTGTAATCAAGGAGAACATTAGATGCATTTCAGCCCAGGTGTTCAGTGGTTTTAGGCTGTGATCCACCAGCTCCCACCCTCAAATGGTCGAAATTTTCCCCATGAGATGCTTAATACCCTTGCACATCCAGGTTTGCACACTTATTCGTCAGAATGGCTGAGTGGTGTTCAGCAGATGTCCCAGAAAGTAGGTAGAAGAGCTGTAGCTCAGTCAAGGTGGAATTAAAAGGGAGGCACAAGAGGTGTCTGTTATGTCACCCTTTTGAAAACTACAGCTCACCCATAGAACTACACAACACAGCGAACGCTAACTTAAATTACGGACTTTAGTGAATACCAATATATTGGTTCATCAATTGTAACATATGCACCACACTCATGTAAGATGTTAATAACAGGGGCAGCTGTGTGCAAGGGAAGAAGAGCTATATGAGAACTCTCTGTACTTTCTGCTCAGTTTATCTGTAAACTTACAACTGCCCTAAAAAGTAGCCAATTAATTTTACCAAACAAAAGAACAAAAAAAATCAACTATTCCTCTCCCCATCTCTACCACACCTAACAACATGTCTTGTCTTAGTCAGCTCGGGCTTCTGTAACAAATTACTATAGACTGGGTGGCTTACACGACAAACATTTATTTCTCCCATTTCTGGAGGCTGGAAGTCCGAGATGAGAGTACAGCATTGTCAGGGTCGGGGGAGGGCTTCTTCCAGGTTGCAGACAAACGACTTCTCCCTCTATCCTCACATGTCAGAAAAAGGGCAAGCTGGCTCTCTGGCCTTTTCTTATAAGGACACTAATCTCTTTCATGAGGGCCCTATCCTTATGACCTAATCACCTCCCAAAGGTCCCACCTCCTGTACTGTCAGATTGAGAGTTAGATGTCAACATATGAACTTTGGAGACACACAAACATTCAGTCCATAACATTTATCTTGCCCACACTGCTTATTTGTTCCATGGCACTCATAACTATCTGATATAGCATTATTACATTTATGTGTATTGTGGTCCCTAATTCATTCCTGACACAGACACAATATTAGACCCATGAGGATGGATATTTTTCTATATTTTGTTTACTGATATATTCCCCAGCAATGCCTAGTGCTTAACATACATTCAGTAAGTGCTTTTCAAATGAATGAATGAAGAATCTGAGTAGCCTAAAACTCTTTGGCAGACTGATTGGAGAACAGAGAACCCAGTGGAGATGGGAAATAACCCTTTGGCAAAGGAAAGGGATGGGAACGCTTAAATTGATGACCACTCTTCCCCAAAAGCTAATCAAGTTTCCTTCCCCGCTCTCCACACCCATGGAATCAGCAAGAAGCTAACCTGGAACTATCAGTCACCTAAAGCCAATTGAGCAGCCCAAGTCAATGGCAAGAGGCACAAACTAGCAAAAGGTGGCAAATTGGGCACATTTTAGCCAGGTCCCCAGTCGAGCATCTGGCAGTAGCCCTGAGATCATGGCTCCAAGAAGACCAACGCCTACCTCCTCTGGAGTCCCTGCAACCAGTGTACATGGGGAAGGGCTATGAGACAAGCTGATGCTGATGCTGATGATGAGAGCAAGCGTAGAACAAGAGATTACGTACTCAGGGTTGACTAGGTGGAAAGCAGTGCTCTAAGCGCTCACGTGGATTTATTCATGTACTCATCACAGCATCCCTGGGAGATAGGAGGACTGTTATCTCCATTGGAGCAAAGACAACATCAGGGGTTCACCTCACTGCTGCCTTTTCCTCCAACACACTGGAGGGCCACGTTTCCCACCACCACTCCCTTGATTCGAAAAAGGACCCTCTTCCTGGATTCTGGCTGATGGAACACGGACAGAAGGGATGAACCTCCTTCTGGGTGTGACTCCTAAACAGTGGTCATTCACAGACTTCCACACCTTCACAGGACAGTAAAGTGAGAAAGAAAGAGAGTGTAAGTGTGTCAAGCCATTGAGAATTGCTCTGTTACAGCAACTGGCATTGATTACCCTGGATAACACAACAATTTTTCAGAGGAGAAAACTGAGGCACAGCTGTAGTAACTAGCCCCGGTTGGTATTGGAGCTGGCATTTGAACTCAGGCAGTCAACCTGAGACCACGAGCTTGATCCACTATAAGTGCGAGCTCTGGGGAGACAAATGTCTCTTCATTCAGCAATGTTCTCTGACAGCAGGGAAGCCATGATGCCAACATCAGGGAATGTCTCACACCTCCAAGAGTCGTGGGCAGGCACAGCAAAAGGTTTTACAGAATGAGGCTGCGCAGGAATCCTGTGTCTATACACAAGCTACATAGTTAATTTTGATACAGATGGTATATAGCATTTTCTGTTCATTAAATTCCTCAATATAACTTTATGGTTAGAATGCTCGTCTTGTATTTCATATACTCCCAGGAGTGCTAGGAAGGGGGATTAAGCCACCCAGCAACACTGCATGAAACTAATTGGCAGAATTCACAAATCCTTACTACAGTATTGTACTACATGCAGAGGAAAAGAAAGCAGTGGAAATGGACAGAGGAAGATGTCCATGGAAAGACGGAAGTAAGCATCAGTTCATACTCACTCTGTGGCAAGCACTTGGGAAGGAGTGTCTGGATCCATTACTTCATTCCATCATCCTGATAACACTGTGAAAGAGGCATTATTATGCCTACTGTACAGATTAGGAAACTGAGGGCCAGAGAGCTAAGTAACTTTCCAAGACTCCCCAACTCATATAGGGTAGAGAAGAAAATAAAGACCAGGTCTGACTGACTGCAGAGTTCAAGCTTTTCCACTACAACCCACGGCACCTCAACAAGATTGTTTTTACTGAAACAAATCATGATAGAAAAAAGAGCCATGTGGGGCTGGCCCCGTGGCCGAGTGGTTAAGTTCGCGCGCTCCGCAGCAGGCGGCCCAGTGTTTCGTTAGTTCGAATCCTGGGCGCGGACATGGCACTGCTCATCAGACCACGCTGAGGCAGCGTCCCACATGCCACAACTAGAAGAACCCACAACGAAGAATACACAACTATGTGCTGGGGGGCTTTGGGGAGAAAAAGGAAAAAATAAAAAATCTTTAAAAAAAAAAAAAAAGAAAAAAGAGCCATGTGAAATGAGCTATGGCATCTCACTTTCTAGAATAGAAGGGTTCCAATATAACTGATTCCAGAGTCATTTCTATAACATAAATTCAAATTTTCTATTGACTCTCAGAAATGGAAAAATGAACTACATTCTTTTATAGAACAAAGAAGAAAGATAGTAACAGATGCTTTCTATCAAATGCTTCCTAGGTACTAAGAACATTGTATTTTTGTCACATTCACAACAAACCTATGGGATATGCTATTATTATTTCCATGTTTACAAGTGAGGAAACTGGAAACATCGAATGATAACTTACTTGCCAAAAGCCACACAGCTGGCTCAGCCAGAATTTAAACACAGGTAGTCTGACAATAAAAAATAATAATATGAAAAATGCTTATTTAAAGCTTATTACAAGCCAAGTGCTGTGCTATAAAGCATGTTTCATATATTAACTGGTTTAATCCTCAGAATAACTCTACTATTATCCCCATTTTATGGATAAGCAAACTGAGGTAGGGAGAAATTAAGTAACATGAATTAATCTGTACAAGTCTACACAGCTTGTAAATGGCAGAGCCAGACTTCAGATGCAGCCAGTTTGGTTCCAGTGTCTATGCTTGTAACCACCACACTCTGCCTGATTCCAGGACCTACTCACGTCATCACTAACTACACTCTTTCCCTTAGCGGGAGGCCAGAACTGCACAGAGCATCTCCGCTGTATTTAAGGGCAGCATGACTCCTCACCCTCCATCCCTGGTCAACTGCCCACAATCTCTGATTCGGTGTTGTTATGGACTGAATGTGTATGTCCCCCCAAAATTCATGTTGAAGCCTTAACCCCCATAGAGAAGGTAGTTTGGGATGAGGCCTTTAGGAAGTAATTAGGATGCCAAATGGTCATGAGGGTGAGGCCCTCACAATGGTATTAGTGCCCTTGTAAGAAAAGACACCAGAGACCTTGCTCTCTCTCTCTCTTGCTCCACCATGGCCATGTGAGGACACAGCAAGAAAGCAGCTGTCTGCAAGCCAGGGAGGGCTTCCTCACCAGAAACTGAATTAGCTGGCACCTTGATCTTGGACTTCTCAGCTTCTAGAACTATAAGAAATAAGTCTGTTGCCTAAGCCACTCTGTCTGCGGTATTTTGTTGGCAGCCTAAGCTAATGCCTGTATCCAGGCACCTCCAGCTTGTTGAGAATTTCTCCTGCACCTGACAACTTCAATTCTTTCTTTTTTTTAAATGTTCTTTTTTTTTAAGATTTTTTTTTTTCCTTTTTCTCCCCAAAGCCCCCTAGTACATAGTTGTATATCTTTAGTTGTGGGTCATTCTAGTTGTGGCACATAGGATGCCGCCTCAGCATGGCCTGACAAGCAGTGCCATGTCTGCACCCAGGATCTGAACCGGCGAAACCCTGGGCTGCCGAAGTGGAGCTTGCAAACTTAACCACTCTGTCACTGGGCTGGCCCCCAAACAACTTCAATTCTATCATGATTACATCTCTCAACCTCCTAGAACTTAGATCCATTCTCCTTTTAATTTGACTATTTCCAGAGGCATGGTGAATGAAACAGGTTTGAAATGCATTATTCAGATTGTCGTTAGTACAGGGCCTCAGCACACTTCCCCAGAAGAGGTCTCATGTATTTGAGCAGGAAAGTGATCCAAGCCAGAGGGCTCAGAATAGATAAAATAAAAGGCATTCCCCATTCCTTCTTTGTATTAGTTATCTACTGCTGCATAACAAATCACTCCACAACTTAGCGGCTTAAAATAACATTTATTATCTCATAGGTTATATGGATCTAGAATCTGGCCACTGCTTAGCTGGGTCCTCTGGCTCTGGGTCTCATAGGTGTTGGCCAGGGAACTCTAAGTCCTCTTGGCTCAATGGAGAGGTGGGGTAGAGGGTACAGGGAGGATCCGTTTCCAAACTCACTCACACGGCCTCCAGAGACATCAGTTCCTTGGCACATGGGCCTAACGTTAGGATACCTTCCAACACATCAGCTTGCCTTGCCAGTGTTAGGGCTGTGAAAGAGAGACTGGGAGTAGGCACTCAAGATGGAAACCACAGTCTATTTGTAGCCTGATATTGGAAGTGACATCCCATCTCTTCCACCATATTCTATTCTTTAGAAGTGCATCACCAAGTCCAGCCCATCCTTAAGGGAGTGGATTACACAAGAGCATAAATAACAGGAAGCTGGGTTCATTGGGAGCCACTTTAGAAGCTGCTGACCACATTCCTTACATTGAAATTTCCTTGAAATTAGAGCTATTTGTAGTAATCTGACAGTTTTCTGTGGCAGATTGCGGTGAGTTATCTATCAAACGAAAATCTTAACTCGAGCAATAGACACCCAAATGGAAACAAGTCTAAACAATGGAGAAATGTATTCTATCCAATAACTGCCAAACTCTCTCCAATAAGCTTGCCAAACATGGGAAAACTTCAGCACTGAGTGATTTAGTGGCTCAGCAGGACGCTCAGAGTCTTCCACTCTGCCCTCTCTGCCATCCACTACACTGACTGTATCCCAGGTCCAGCTTTCCTCTTGGTCATAAGATGGCTGCCAGCAGCACCTGACATGACATGTTTCTTTGGAATATAAGTATGGAATATAAACAAAGTGGCCATTTAAAACATTTTCAGAATGAATGGGGCCACTAACTAATACTTAAAACAGTACACAGGTGTAAAGCAGGACTTTCCCAGGAAAATCAGAACAGATGGTCACCCTAAATGTAAGGTTTCTTCTTCAATGTGATGGGGTCAACTTAGGTCACCAATGCACTTCTGCACCAATAACAGTCTCCGGGGGGGTGCCATGGACTAATTCATTTATCCATTTATCCCATGACTACTTATTAAATGCTTTCTCCATCCTAGTACTGTGAGCACTGAAGGTAGAGTAGTGAACAAAACAGATAAATATTCCTGCCACCAGGAGCTTATATTCTAGTAACAAGCACAGACAATAAACCAAGTAAGTCTGCTGGAGGATGATGAGTGACATTAAAGAAAGCAAGAAAAGGGATTAGGGAGGACCGTGCAATTTTAATTAAGATGCCGGGGAATATCTGTCTGAGAAGGAGATATTTGAGCAAAGGTTTAAAGAAGGTAAGGGAGTAGCCATGGATTGCTGGAGGAAGAGTGTTCCAGGCCAGGACTGGAGGTGGGGGATGGGGAGCAGTGGCAGTGAGAGTCAAAAGTCCTGGGTTGAATGTGCCTAACGTGTTTCAAGAGCAGTGAACTGTCCAGAGGCTGAAAGAGAGTGAGCAAGGGGAAGAGTAGAAGATGAGGTCAAAGAGGGAATGGGAGCCAGATCATGGAGGGCTTCATAGGCCATCATAAAGAGTGAAATTTTCACCCTGAAAGAAATAGGAGTCATTGAAGCGTTTGGACCAGTGAAGCAACATACTCTGACTTATGTTTTAACATGATCTAGATGACTGCTATATTGAGAATTTCTATTTCTAGGGACAAATTGGTGGAGGCAAGATGTAAGCTAGTTGGGAGGTTGTTGTGATAATCCAGGAGAGAGGTGATGGTGGATGTGGTGAGAAATGGTCATATTCTGATATGTTTACAAAGTAGAGCCTATGGGATTGGCTAACAAATTGTACAAGGAGAGAAATAAAAAGCTGTAAACTATGGCTTCAAAGTGTACATGGTTTGCTTAACTGAAATGATGGAGTTTCTATCAAATCCTGTAGGAAAACCACTGAAGGAGCTAGTTTGGGAGGGGCTAGAGGAAAGGGAAGAAGATCAGGAGCCTGATTTTGGATGTATTATGTTTGAGATACCTATCAGTCAACCAAGGGAAGATGTCAACTAGCCATTGGAGACATGAGTCTGTGGTTCAGGGGAGAGGTCTGGGCTGTAGATATAAACTTGAGATTCATCAGCATATAAAAGATATTTAAGTCATTGAGACTAGATGAGATCATCAACGTAATGAGATAACCAAGAAGTGAATTTCTTAAATCATTCATGCATTCAAAAAATTCCATGTGCTTCGTACCATTTGAGATGCTAAATATATCTATATTTATTTATATATAATACAAATACATATTATTTTATATATTTCATATATTGATTTAATATATCAGATTTGTTTGGTCCCCACCTGTATGAAGCTTGCCCACTGGCAGAGAAGGCAGACAATAATTAAAGACATTGATGATGTTACATAAACAACAACCCCCAAATCTCAGAGGCTCCAAAAGCAAAAACGTACTTCTTCCTTTGGGTGTGTGAGTCCGTTCCGGTGTCTCTTTTTCAAGCTGCAGCTTGGGTCTTATCATGCTCACAGATTCTATGGTCAAAATTCCAGATAAGGCTCAGCAGTGGGTGTTTATCTCAGCTCCACAATGTCTGGACTTTAGCTGGGAAGGATGAAAGGCTGGATGGAAGTAACTCCATAGCTGGGGACTGGAATAATCTGGAGGTATCTTCACTACATGTCTGGAAGCTGATGCTGGCTGTCAGCTGGGGCTTCAACTGGGCTGTCAGCCAGCACACCAACACTCTGCCTCTCCATGTGGTCTCTACATGGGCTAATTTCAGCTTCCTCACAGCAGAGGCTGGGTTCCTATAGTAAATGTCCAAGGAGAGCAAAGTGGACATGCATGGCATCTTTATAACATAGCCTTGAAAGTCACATAGCATCACTTCCTCCATATTCTATCAGTCGAGGCATCCCAAAGGTCCACTGTGAAGACATGTGAGATGGGAGATAATCTTGTGTCCACCTTTGGAATATGCAATCTGCCACAGCCAAGCATTGGGAACAAGAAGTACAGAGACCTTGTGCCAGCAATGAGCTGGATACGTTTGAAATATTTGAGAGACGGCAAGAAGGCCAGTGGGGCTAAAGCGGAGTAAATGAAAGGAAAAAAGATAAGGGAGAGATTCAAAAAGATGCCAGCAGGATCCAGCCCCCCTAGGGCCTTGTAGGCCATGGTAAAGACTTTGGATTTTTTTCAAGTGTGATTAGTAGCCACTGGGTGGGTCTGAACAGGGAGCAACATATCCTGACCCACATTTTAAAATGCATAAGTTCCAATAACAGTGAAATGAGAAAATCTTGGAAGGAAATGGAAATGTACAAATATATCCATTATGAGCTCAGTGGATATAAAGTCAAACTGACCCGAGTTTCAGTTCTGCTTACACATACTAGCTGTATGACTTTAGGCAAGTTACTTAAGCTCTCTGAACTCAATTCCCTAGCCTATAAAATGAAGATAAAATAGTACCTACCTCATTATTTCCTATCAAATCATTATTATTACTATTATTATTATAAACATAAAAAGAGGTTATTAGAGTCCTAGGGAATGAGGAGTCCTGGGAAAATCATAATATTAGATCCACCACAATTTGAAGAGAATGTTAATGGGAGCCTCGAATAAGAAAACATGGGACGGTATAGAAGAAAAGCGAGATGTGGAAAGTGTGTTTCATTTATTTGCTGTGGTGGAGAAGGGACAGGGAGAGCTGGGATTATGGATTCTTGCTATGAGTCTACCTGCTTTTTAGTGATAGCCAGAGATCCTTCCTTCTGCCCTGACCTCTGTTTTCCTGAATTTCAGCACTGCTCCCTAGGACACTATCTTGCTCTAATTTGCTTGCACACTCTTCTCCTTTAGTAGACAAGTTTCTTGAGACCATGTTTTGTTTCACATGTATCTCCAATAGCTAGCACAGTGCCTCTACTAGTTAGAGTTCTCCAGAAAAACAGAACCAACGGGATGTATGTGTGTTCTATCTATCTTCTATCTATCTATCTATCTATCTATCTATCTATATTATGTATATATAGAGAGAGAGATTTATTACAAGGAATTGGTTCATGTGATAATGGAAGCTGAGAAGTCCAGACCCAGGGCAACCAATGGTATAGTTTCAGTCCAAGTCCAAAGGCTGGAGAAGTCTGAAGTCCCAGCTCAAAGACAGTCAGGTAGAGAAAGAGAATTTTCTTACTCAGCCTTTTATTCTATTTCAGGAGCCCAGCTTGAAGGCAGTCAGTCAGGAGAAATTCTCTGTTACAGGAGGGTCAGCATTTTTGTTCTATTCAGGCCTTGAGCTGATTGGGTGAGGCCTATCCACACTGGGGAGGGCCACCTGCTTTCCTCAAGCTACCAGTTCAAATGTTAATCTCATCCAGAAACACCGTCACACACACACCGGAATAATGTTTAACCAAATATCCAGGCGCTCCATGGCCCAGTCAAGTTAACACATAAAATTAAGCACCACAGGTCCACCCCTTGTCAACTTGGCACCTATATGCAACTCCTTAAACCATACTTAATCCCCAAATAAAGACGGTAACAAGGGCATAATTCTACCTAACCTGATACAACTAGCCTGTCTTCAACTGAAAACACACTAACCCTTCCCCCAGAACAGGAGGTAAGGTGCTTGAGTGATGTTTAATTGTCTCCTTCACATCCTGTAACTTAAACATTATGAGGTAAAATTAACAATAAACACTATGATATAAAGTCAATACACCTTCTGTTAGATAATAAGGGTATATGAGAGAGAAGGAAACAAAGATATATGATATGTATATCACAGCATATATATATCTATATATGTAAACTCACAACAAAATAAAGAGGATAACTCATGACAATTATAGTCTTCATTTCTGTAACTGGTCACATGGTCATAGCTGGTATTTATAATTATCTTCTTCTACTACCCATTCTGAATTCCCTTTGCCTTCAGCAATCACCTAAGCTGATCGTGGTTTTTTACCTGGTGGAGTGATTCAAACTTTCATTCCTGAAGGGTCTGGGCCATTACAAGTCTTGCCTGGATTGTTTTAGTTTTCCATTGACTTAATCACAAGGCATGGTAATACTACGAGACAGCCTAAGAGGTCTCCTGGATTCCAGACATATTCTTGCTTACTTCCGTTGTGGAGAAGTAGTCAATTTCTCCTTGGTAGTTAGGAACAACCATTCCAGTCAGTGCAGTAACTCCCTTTTTTGCCTGTTGATTCAGAGTCACAAGGAGCCCAAAGTGGCTGGGTGGCAGTTTTAACTTCTATTTCAATGGAATCATTGCTGGCCTCCTAGTGGAAGCATTCCTCCCTCTGAAACTAAGATCTCTAGGCCAACAGACCACAAGGTCATGGGAACAGGAAGCAAAAACTTTGCTAGTGGGTCACTAGCCTGCCACTCCCATTTCCACTCTTTGATTCCTGGACCCATGAATCCTGGCTATGGGAGAAATAGCACCATATACTGGAGGCTGATTCAGAGCATATACCGCCTCCTGGAGAACGTTCCCCAGCCCTGAAAACTATTACCACCTAACTAGCATTGTAACTGTGTCTTCAGAAAGGCATTCCACCATTCTATCAAATCAGTTGCTTCAGGATGGTAGGGAACATGGCAAGACCAGTAAATTCCATGAACATGGGCCCATTTGCTCCATTTCTTTTGCTGTGAAGAGAGTTCCTTGATCAGAAGCAGTGCTGTGTGGAATACTTTGGTGGTGAATAAGGCGTTCTGTAAATCCACATATGGTACTTTTGGCAGAAGCATTGATGCAGAGAAGGCAAATCCAGATCCAGAGTAACTGTCTATTCCAGTATGAGCAAAATGCTTCCCGTTCCATGACGGAAGTGGTCCAAAGTAATCAATCTGCCACCTGGTAGTTGGGTGATCCCCCTGGGGAATGTTGCCATACTAGGGACTTAATGTTGATCTCTGCTGTTGACAGATGGGATGTGATAGATCACTGTGGTGATCATAGCCTGGTCAGCCTTCATGAGAGGAAATTTGTTTTACTGAGCCCATGTATAACCTCCATCTCTGCCACCAAGGCTACTTTGTTCATGAGCTCATTGGGAGATGCCAGGAACAGATGGGAAAAGAGGCTGACTGGTATCCAGAGAACTGATCTTCCTATCCACTTGATTATTAAAATCTTCCCCGGTTGAAGTCACTCTTAGGTGACTATTCATATGGAACACAAATATCTTCATATTCAGAGAGGTCTCTCCACATACCTCTTCCCCAAATTTCCTTGTCACCAATTCTCTAATCACGTTCCTTCTAAGTCCTTCGCCATCCAGAAAAATCATTGGCCACAACCCATGAATCAGTATGCAATCACACATTTGGTCATTTTTCCTTCCAAGAAAGTAAATAGCCAGGAGTACTGTTCAGAGTCCCACCCACTAGGAGGATTTCCCTTCACCAATGTCCTTCAGGGATGTCCCAAAGAGGGGCAGTAGTGCTGCAGCTGTCCACTCCCAGGTGCCTGCATATCATCTGTGGACCACAAAGAGAAGAGTCTTTTCTTCCTCTGTCAATTGATTATAGGCCTCATGAGGCCATAGGTGCAGACTGGGAGAGACAACGCAGTGTAGGAGGAGTCGGCACCATGGGTGTTTGGGTCCCTTCTTCGTGTAACTTCCATTTGATGATGGAGTGTTGGCTGTGCATGCCCAACTTTATAGTTTGGCAGGTCAGATGACACCCAGATTACGAGGGGCAGCTCAGGTCACATGGTAACTTGGCAGCCCATGGTTAAGCGTTCAGTCTCTACTAAAGGCCCAGTGGCAGGTCAAGAGCTGTTTCTCAAAGGGAGAATGGGTATCTGTGGAGAATGGCAGGGCTTTGCTCCAAAATCCCAAAGGTCTATGCTGTGATTCACCTACAGGAGTCTGCCAAAGGCTCCAAACAGCATCCCTGTCTGCCACTATTGGAACTGCTGGATCATATGACCGAAACAGCACAGCACAGCAGTCTGAACACGTTACACAGCAGCCTGGACCTATTGCAGAGCCTTCTCTTGTTCTGGGCACCACTCAAAACTGGCAGAAAATGGGCCATAGTAACACACCCAAATGAGGAATATGTTGCCTCCAGTATCCAAAGAGACTTACGAGGCATTATCCCTCTTTTTTGATTGTACAGAGTTAGATGCAACAGCTTATCCTTCTTCTTAGAAGGGATATCTTGATATGCCCCACACCACTAGACCTCTAGAAAGTTCACTGAGGTAGAAGGCCCCTGAATTTTTGTTGGATTTATTCTCCACCCTTGGACATGCAAATGTCTTACCAATAAGTCTAGAATAGTTGCTGCTTCCTGATAACTAGGTCCAATCAGTACAATGTCATCAATGTAATGGGCCACGGTGATATCTTGTGGAAGTAAAAGGCAATGAAGATCCCCGAAAACTAAATTATGACACAAGGCTGAAAAGTTGATATACCCCTGAGGCAAGACAGTGAAGGTGTATTGTTGGCCTTGCCAGTTGAAGGTAAACTGCTTTAGGTGGTCTGTAGTAACAGGTATCAAAAACTAAAGCATTTGCCAGATCAATAGCTACATACCAGATACCAGGGGATGTGTTAATTTGCTCAAGCAAAGAAACCACATTTAGTACAGCAGCTGCAATTGGAGTCACCACTTGGTTAAGCTTATCATAATCCACTGTCATTCTCTAAGATCCATCTGTTTTCTGTACAGGCCAAATGAGGGAGTTGAATGGGGATTTGGTGGGAATCTCCACTCCTGCATCTTTCTAATCCTTGATGGTAGCATTAATCTCTGTAATCCTGCCAGGAATTTGGTATTGCTTTTGGCTTACTATTTTCCTAGGGACAGGCAGCTCTAATGGCTTCCACTTCCAACCATAACAGCCTTCATCCCACAGGTCAGGAATCAATACGGGGATCTGCCAGCTGCTGAGTGTATCTGTCCTAATTATGCATTCAGAACTGGAGAAATAACCACAGGATGGGGTCAGGGACCCACTGGCCCCACTGTGAGATGGACCTGAGCTAAAACTACATTCATCAACTGACCTCCATAAGCCCCTACTCCGACTGGTGGACCACAGGAATGTTTTGGGTCTCTGGAATCAGTGTCAGTACAGAGCCAGTGTCCAGTAGTCCCTGAAAGTTCCGATTATTCCCTTTTCCCCCAGTGCACAGTTACCCTGGTTAAAAGGCCATAGGTTCATTTGGGGAATGCTGGGAGAAACATTAACTCTATAAATTTTTGGTAGTATACTGGGGTCCTTCCTCAAGGAGAACCAGTCTCCCCTTCATTGAACGGGTTCTGGATCTGTAAACTAGCTCAAGTGTGTGAATTAATCAAGGGGTCATAACTTTCTGTTTTTATGATTCAAGTTAGACTTGTTCACTTGGCCTAGACTTTTCCGCTTATACAGATCAAGCAAGAATTTAGTAAGCTTTCTATCTACTTCACATCTAATGACATCATGTTCAACTAACCAAAGCCATAGACTATTCTGATTACCACTTTGGTGTTGTCCATTGCAGTAACCATGTCCACCTTGCCCTTACTGGTTGAATTCTGCCACCTGGCCCCTGTCACCTTAGGATCCACTTACTCCCACTGCATTTAGATTTCCCAGTTCAGTGACTGCTGTTCCCATTGTAAGGTTTGACCTATAGAAAAGAGCAATCACAGAGCTCTTCAAGGATGCCAGGGCCCCCCTCACAAATTTATTTCTGAAAGTGTTGGTCAAAGGTAGGACTTCTGGACCCTCCCAGGGTGAGTGAGTGGGCCTTAAATGACAAATCCATTCTAACAGTCCAATCTAAGCCTTTGAATCTCTTCATCTACATTAAACTAGAGAAGGTCCAGCATGTCTAGTTTGCCCACTGTGCACTACCTTTTTCATGTCCATGTTTCAACCAATCAACCAAACCAACTGTTAGAGCCCTTTCTAACTCCCTGAGCTACAACATTAAATGCAGAATCTCTGCTTAGTGAGCCCATATTAATAAACTCATCCTGATCCAAATTTATGGTCCTTCCACCTTTGTCCTAGACCCTTAATACCTCTTCCCGCACATGTTCCCCATATTTATGTCTATACAAATGAGAAAGCTCAAGTAGCTCTTTAGGAGTGCAGCATCCCTCCTTATAGGTCACACTTTGTGCCTCATCATTAGGGGCCTGCTGGGACTCGAATCTAGTTATAGGTCTAGATATAACCTAGGGTCATATCTAGAGGTGGTGGGGGGTGAATCCTAAGGAAAATCAGCATTGTCTGTATGGCTGCCTCAGGAGAGGCCATTACAGTTTCCTCAGGCAGTGCAAGGTTAATCCCCTCTGATGAGAGTGGAGAGGCCTCTTCCACAGGGGATAGGGAGGGTGCTTCCACAGGGGGTGAGGAGGCCTCCTCCACTGGGAAAAAAGACTCATCAGAATTCAGGAGCTCAATGATCCCAGCTTCGTCAGGGTCTTCCCACATATCCTCATTCCAATTTACAGGATCCCGTCTTTCCCAATGAACACCTTCATTTTAAAAGTAGACACGCTGCAAGGCTGGAAATTCAACTTGCATTTTACTTCAGCCTATTGCAGGATGACATTCTGCATTCAACTTTCATAAATCTCAGCACTGTGGCTACAGAAGAAAAGGCATCCTTCACGGCACATAGAAACTTTCAGTTTACTTATAGGGCATTTGAGCTGAGAATTAGAATCCCTGAGCTCATCCACTTTGTGGTCTCTTTCACCACTTTGTCCAGCAATATTGGGAACAACCAGCCAACCTCACTGTATTTGTTAGTGTTCCAAAAATGTTTGAAAGTATCATATACACAGTCCCTCAGATCCTTGTTTCTCATAAGTAGTTGATTAGGAGTATCCAATGGTAATAGTTTGTGCATCTCCATTGCCAGATCATGCCATTGACTATCAGTGCTCTCTTTACTATTGGAAATAGAGTCATGAACATAGTTAAATCTAATCAGATTAGAGAGTCAATCCCAGAAACCCCAGAACCAATTCAGAAAATTTATCCTTAACATTCTATTCTTTGAACCACTCTTGATACCAAAATCTGTATTGGTCAGGGTTCTCCAGAGATTTATTATAAGGAATTGGCTTACATAATTATGGAGGCTGAGAAGTCTGGATCCAGTTGAGCTGATGACGTAGTGCTAATAATCCATGTCCAAAGGTTTGAGAACCAGGAGAGCCATTGGTGTAAGTTTTTTTGTTTTTTTTTTTTTTTGAGGAAGATTAGCCCTGAGCTAACTACTGCCAGTCCTCCTCCTTGTTGCTGAGGAAGCCTGGCCCTGAGCTAACATCCGTGCCCATCTTCCTCTGCTTTATATGTGGGATGCCTACCACAGCATGGCATGCCAAGTGGTGCCATGTCCGCACCTGGGATTCAAACCACCGAACCCCGGGCCACCAAGAAGCAGAACATGTGAAGTTAACCGCTGCGCCACCAGGCCGGTCCCAGTGTAACTTTTAGTGTAAGTCCAAATCCAAAGGCTGGAGAAAACTGATGTCCCAGCTTAAGCACAGTCAGGCAGAGAGAGAGGATTCTTTCTTACTCAGTCTTTTATTCAATTCAAGCCTTCAGTGCATTGGGTGGGCCCACCCACATCAGGGAGGGCAATCTGCTTTATTCAGTCTACCAATTCAGATGTTAATCCCATCCAGAAACACCCTCACAGACACACCAGAATAATGTTTAACCAATTATCTGGGCACCCCATGGCCCAACCAACTTGAGACACAAAAATCAACTATCACAATGCCTGACACATAGTAGAATGTCAAGAAAAGACTAAATTTGGTGAAAGCATCTGTCCCACTCTATCCCTCATCCCTTGCTCTTATATTCAATACCCATTCAGTAGACCCTCTGCTTCCCAATCTCACCTCCCCAAGGCTTCAAATTTCCTTCCAGAACACTTGGGACCTCATCATACACTACTGTGGCTGAACCAGAACAAAGTAACTATAATAATCACTACCAATTTAGTGAGTGCTTTCAACATGCCACATACTGTTTTAAAAGGTTTGTTAATTTATTGTCACAACAACCTAATTAGGGAAGTAGAATTATTGGTCGCCATTTGACATAAGGGGAAACTGAATCTCAAACATGTGAAATAGGACAGCTACTACTGTGAACTCCAAGAACTAACCTCAGAGCCAGGACGGTTAACCACTCTATTATGATGTCTTCTAATAGCTGTAGGTTCTGTTTGGCCAAGGTCCGCCAGGCTGAGGAAGGGCAAAGGTGGGTGCAGGGAGAGAGGCACGGCTCTATGACCAGAGGGTGTTATTATCAGACTGAGAGTCTTAGAATAGAAGTGAAAGTTCTAGTGAAGAGAATGAGAAATAGAGCATATTCCACCTGAAAATAGAAAGATAAGGCAGGAAGTTACTACTCTAATGACAGAGGGATGTGCTGAGGCCTGGATCAGCATGGGGAGGAAGGGAAGAAGCCAAGAGGACCTGGATGAGGAAGCACTGGTATGTTCTTTAGAGGTAAGGTAAACAGAAGCAGCTAACAGCTGGGTCTCAGTGGATGGCTTCCTATCATCAGCAAGACTTTGTGAGCATTTGCTAACTGCTCATCTCCTTCATACATGTTGCTAGGTTACATTTTCACACCCCCTGTGGTCTTTGCATTTGTTATTATCTCCATTTTGTAGGTGAAGAAATGCGGGTTCTTAGAGAAGTTAAGAAATTGTCTTAGATAATAATAAGTTAATTGCAAGAAAAAAGAAAAACATCAAATCTTGTACAACGCTGTTCTGAATAGTATGGTGTGAAAGTTTGTATTTCCACAACCAAACCTCATGCTTCTTATTATCTGGCTATTTGGAGGAAACACGGAGTTCATCAGTATTGACTCACATCTCTGATTAATCAGCTCTCATCTAGCACCCAGCTGGATGCTACCAGGCCATGGATGCAGAACAGCTGCCGACTGCTGGTGGGCTGAGGGCCCTTCACAGTTTGGGTGTCAGAGAGGGGACCGACAGGGGTAGGACAGTGTTGGCAACAAACCAGGAAGGGAGTGTGGTGTGATGTGATGTTCCGAGACGAATGTCTGCACTGGGGTCAGACAGACCTGGGTCCAAATCCTGACTCCTCCTTTAACCAGCTATGTTACTCAGGCAGGCCACTGAAACTTTCTGAGTCGCAGCATCCTCATCTGTAACATGTGGCTCATGACGCCTCCCTGACAGGATTACAGTGAGGACGAACCATCCTATGTGCGAAGTGTCAGGCACACAGTAGTTGTTCTCAAATGGTAAATCTTATTGCTGTCCACTTCACCACTGAGCCCAAGCCACCTTTGTGAGTGTCTTAGTCCATTGGGCTGCTATGATAGAATACCATAGACTGGGGGGCTTATAAACAACAGAAGTTTATTTCTCACAGTTCTGGAGGCTGGATATCCAAGATCAAGGAGCCAGCAGATTCAGTGTCTGGTGAAAGCCCTCTTATTCCTGGTCGCAGACTGCCAACTGCCCTTGTTGTTCGGTCCTCACATGGTGAAGAGCAGAGCAAGGGAGCAAGCTCTATGGTGACTCTTATAAGGGCACTAATGCCATTGTAGGGCCCCCCTCCTTGACCTCATCTAATCCTAATCACCTCCCAAAGGCCCCACTTCCTAAAACTATTGCATGGGAGGAGAGCCCTCCAATGCATGAATTTGAGGGGGACACACTCAGTCCATGACAGTGGGGAAACTGGAGGGGTCAGAATTTCAGAAACAATGGCAGGCACATTGTGTGCACCTGTTTGTGTGTGCATCTGTGTGTGTGTTTGTGTCTGCGTGCGTGTGTGTATATGTGTGTGTGCGCACATGTATGGTGTGTATGTGAGTGCCCAGTAAAGAACATCCACCTCTGATATCTGACCGGGTCTTGCAAGGCCCTGACTGGCAGCTTGCAAAAGGCCAGGACAAGGATTATTATCACAACTTCAAGAAAGCGTGAACGAAAGCTGACTCGGGTGGAGGGAGCTGCACAAGGTCTTCCAGATAGAGGAAGTGTCAGAGCCAAGACTGCACACTCCTTCTTCCAGCCCCTCATTCTAAGATCCTGCCACAGCACTTTCCTCAGTGCTGGTATCTGAGAAGTTGGGGAGGCCCTGCTCCCAATAAGGCAGTATTGGAAGTGGGGAGGGAGAGAGGGAAAGAGGTGAGGAGAACACTGCGGTTACCAACTCAGGCAAGGGCCACTGATCTCTGCTAAGTGGCAGGTTTGTTGTTTAAGTGCTTAACAGGATCAGATCAGAATTCTAGCCCAGCTCCATCCCTGAAGAGCGTTTATTTGCGCTCACAGAGCATGTGATGCTGCCTCTTTCACATGGGCGCATAGCAAGCCTCAGCAAGACAAGTGCAATCGTCCCCTCTTCAGTTCCTTTTCGCCGCCCAACATGAATGATCAAGAAACCAGGGTGTTGGCAAAGCCCTTCATTTCTGGGGCAGTTCACTTTGTGAAGTGGTGGGAAGCAGGCCCACTGGAGATACCGGCTCCTGCCCTTTCTTGGTGCAGGCAAATTGGCAAGGCCGAGTGAGCCTCAGTGTCCTACCTGGAAAATGGAGGGAAGAAGGGGAAGAGGTGGGAATAAACGAGATAATTCAACATATATTTCACCACGTATTTGCTGTAGTGACGAGCACAACCCTGGGCTCCAAGAAACAGTGGTGACAGGACAAATGGGAGCCTCACCCTCCTGGAGCTTCCACCCCAGTAGGAAATACACGGAAACTGCTTGGACTGTGAGCATGGAATCAATGCCCAATAAATGTTACCTACTGAAGGAAAGTCAAGGAGTCAACAAAAGCACAATTACCTGTTTCCTTTCATTTTATTCCCTCCCCAGTCTTGATGTCTCCCTTTTATTAAGGACAGCTAGAATCACTTGAGATTCACATTTAGGGCAACGAGAGGATGTACAGTAACGGCAGACACAGACAGTGTATAAATACCTCTTTCAATTCTGTGTTTGAGTTTAGAACCCTACAACCCTTCATTCCCCTGCCTCCAACACACATATTAATAACTAATTCCCCCCAAAAGGAAATGCCTGTATGTTAACTGGCCCAGGGATGCCACTGTAACAGGGGTCAGCCAACTTTTCTGTAAGGGTCAGAGAAAAAATATTTTACGTTTTGTGGGCCAAGAGGAAAAACTGAAGATATTATATAGGTACTTACATCACAAGAGAGAAAACAAATTTCCACAAGTTTTTTTTATTGATGAAATTTGAAATATAAAAATTGAGCACTTGTTTGCAGTATTTTTATGAGAAAAACATAATGCTTTTTGAGGGATAACATTTTTCTTAATTGTGGCGCAAAGTTAGTGTGCTCTATTACCAAAATTGATTGCAAATGTTCATCTGTGGATGCTGATCTGGATTGACATTTTACATATTTTATCTTTGAAAACGTATTCTTCTTTTGATTTGTTTGATTCTTCTTTTTTGTTTTTTTTAAACATTTAAAAATGTAAAAAGCATTCTTAGGTCATGGACCATACAAATACAAAGTCAGGGAATGCCCCCAACCCCTCTCTCTGCCTATTGCTAATGTCTGCATAAATTACAGGGCCTGTCTTGTCTCAGCCAGCCTACTAGACGGTTATTTCCTGGACAGAATGCTGGCATTTGCACCATCAGCTCCAGGTGCTGTTTTCTTTCTAAGTAAGCAAGCCTAATAAGCAACTTTAATAACTACTATTCATTTAGAAGAAAGGAAGGAAGGAAGAAGGAAAGACGGAAGGAAGAAAGGGAGGAAGGGAGGGGAAGAAGTATGTTTTTAAAGCCCTACTATGTCGCAGGCCCTGTGCTAAATATTTTATACATATTATCTCATTTAATCCTGATAATCCTATAAAGTATGTGTTATTATCCTATTGTATAGATGAGGAAATTAAAGCTCAGAGAGGTTAAGTGTTTGGCCACAAGTCGCAGAACAAATAAGTAGGGAGACCAGCCTCCCACTCAGGCAAGTTTAACTCAGAAGCTCTGTGCCATTTCCACCTCGCCTGCTTCCTCAGAACCTGTCAAATCCATAATCCCAAATGCAAGTCCTCATTGTCATGATACTCTTGTTTGTTTGTTTTGGAGATTAGACAGATAAGCCCATTTCTGCAGAAGCCGCGCCTGGGCTCATCCAGTATTCTCCTGGAATAAACAGGAGAAAAGAACATTTTCAAGCTCAAGCGCCGTCCTGGCACCGGCAAGTGTTCGAAAAGAAAGGGCTCTTTGTCGCTGGTGTTGCACCATGGACGTAATCTCATTTTCAGCTAATCAATTCATATACAGTAAAAAGCCTAATGTGATTCCTCATTAGCCGAGGGCCATAAAGAAGCTGGTTCCGAGGCTGCCCGAAGTCCCAAAATGGCTGGCACCTCCCGCTCGGCGATTATCAAATTGGCGGGCATGAATCATTTTTAATGGCCAATCTGTGTTTTTTTATTTCAAAAAGAAAAAACAACTGGGGGAAGGGAGCCTCGTCTGATTACTGGTGTAAAAGAAAACAAGCAGGTTTAGTAAAATCTCATTTTTTTAAAAAAATGGGAGAGAAGTAAGCCGGGGGGAGGGGTGGAAAAAAAGAGAAGCCTGAATCACTTTTGTCGGGTATTTAGCTGTGACCAGCAAAACAGACCATCAAGAGGGGGCCTTTCAGCAGAGGCCTGCAGGGGGGGCCATCAATGGCCCCTTTATTTGTGAAAGATGGATTATTTTAAATAAATTACAGAGCACTTTCGCTGAATAAACAGCGCCTCCGTGGCTGTGGTGTGCTGCACATGCTTAATTGCGCCACAGAAAATCCTAAATGACTCTCGAGCCTGGGGCTGGCCTTTGATTTTGCTGATAGGAACTGAGTCTGCAGGTCGAGTCCACACGGTTTTGGACTGCAAGGCAGTGCCGTGGACAAGAAAACAGTGAGTCTAATCGGGAATATATACTTATAATATTTCGGAAAACCACAAGGATGGAGGATTCCCAAAACTGCACAAGGCTGCCTCAGAAGTGAGCCATCTGCGTGTCATTTTTATTTGCGTTTGATATGTTAAATGCCCCTGATGTTTATGGCGTGGAAGCCCACTCAAACATTGCAAAGATTCTTTGGCCAACGCAAGAGTACTCTCTCCCGACTTCGCTCCCCTCCCCCAACACATACCCACCTCCCACCATAGACCCTGTTACTGTCCTTTCTTCAGCCATAAGTTCTACCGTGAGAATTGCACCTAAATAGAGATTTTTAAATCTGTTTTTAAGAATCGCAGCACAATCTGACCTTGTTTTAGAAACAGGTTAAAGTGATTTATTATGTGAGGACCCAGAGTGACTACAGGCAGGAGTCAGGCTAATGCTGGAAGCAGGAAAGGGCATTTGAGCCCTTCCCCAGGAACCCAGCCTCGGGCAGGGAGCCTGAATAAAAGAGACGATGAAGAGCTCTGAGCAGGAGCAGATCAAGTCAGGAGAACAGGTACTCTATGTTGTGTGGGAGGCATGGGGTATTAATTTTGACAGCTGGTATTACAGAAAGTAAAATGACTCTCTTTTGCTAATATCCCCCAAATTGAATTGCAACAAGCAAGCAGCTACCAGTTGCCTTGATGAACAGCAATTAAGAAAAAAAAAAAAAGATGGATATAGTCAAGCCTCACAAAAATCATAGAATCTGGGCTTTCTCTGGAGAATTTCAACACGTACTACTTTAATAAGGGACTTACCACCCTCCCCTAAAGGTAGCTGTGAAATTCTTCCCCAAAGGTGACACAATTAATTGCATTTGCAGTTAACACAATTAAAGTGTAACTGAAAGACTGGCCTACACCTAATAAATCTCAAACGTTAAGAGGGATAATCAAGTTGATAAATCATCTGGTTGTGCCACCTGAGAAAGCATAAAAGCCCAAGATCGTGGGAAAGGATGAACAATTAATGATGGATAACAAGTTAGCCCAGAAACCTTAATTTATATGTCACAATTATTTCCAGACCTCCTCTTATCAATTAATTTTGCATAGAATTGTAAAGACTGCTTTAAAGATGTCCATTTTGAACTTGCTGTTAACTAACTCCCCCAGAAGATGGTCTGACAGCTTCTCAAACTCAGTACGTCGGTCGTGAGCTCCTAATCTTTCTTCCATAAATCAGTAGGATTGAGTTAGTTAATAATGATGCCTATACTTGAAGAACTTATAATAAGGTGGGGAAGTAGGACACACACATAAGAAAAATGAATCCTTCCAACAAGGTGCTAGCCGGGAACAGTAAAATCTGTAAAATGGGTATAATCTTGGACAAGTTACTTAAATTCTCTGACAACTAGATTCCTCATATAAAAATGGGTAGAATACTGCCCAACTCAAAATTCAAAATATTGCTTTGAGGATTAAGAGAAAAACAATGTAGTGAAATCTGCAATAGTAGGTGCACAATAAATATCTGGGGTTTTTTTTAAGAGAATAAATGCTATAGGGGTAAAGGGAAGTGTTTTTGGTAACTGAGACACAAGTCTTATTCAGAGTTCTAGGGAACCAGGAGAGGATGTGGCAACAGCTTGCTTCCAAATCATAGAAAATCTTAAAGGCTAGACTGGACTTTGTTCTGAGAGCAAAGAGGAGCCATGGATGGCAGAGTGGTTTTATCAAAGCTCATATTATCACAGGAATCTGCCCTCTACAGAAAGGAAGGAAGAATGTGAAATGGGAGCAGAGATATAGGTGTTTTATTGCAATTGTCTAGACATGAAGGCAAGAACTGGAGGAGGGCATTTTCAATATAATTAAAAATGAGAGAACAAGAAGCAAGAGAAGGGAAAGGACAGGGGAAAGATAATCCGAATTTGAAATTTGAGGCCTGGGGGAATGGGAAAATTCATTCATTTGCTCATTGATTGGTTGAGTCAAAATATATTTAATGAGCACCTATTATTGCCAGACACTGTGCTAGAGAATATAAACAATGAAGAGCTCACATTCATGCAAATAAATAAATACGTGATATGTCTTATAATCAGTATATACATAACAGCACACAAAGTAAATATGAATGTGGCAGTATCTAACTCTGGAAAGTTAGGATAAGTCCCCCGGAGGTAAGGTGATTTTGAAAGTGGATCTTAAAGTTTCCCTAAATAGAGAAGGAAGAAACAGCATACACGCAAAAGGAATAGCATGTGCAAGAACATGGCGACATGAACTTGAATGTTATATTTGGGAAATTTGCAGAAGTTCAGAATTGTTGGATTTTAAGTTGTATGTTCAGGAAAATGAAGCTGGAGAAACAGGTGGAAGGCAAATCATGACAAAGAGTTTAAGTTTTACCCCATAGGCCATGAGGAAGCCAATAGAAGTTTTCAGTGTTCTAAGCAGGTCAACATCATTAATAGTAATAGGGGCCTCCAGATGGAGAACTGCTATCAAAAGAAAGATACTGAGTTTGATGTCAAACATGTTGAATTGGAGGGGACATCCAGGTCATCCACGTTGAAATGTTCAGTGTGTACTTCAGTTTTGGAAGTAACTCTAGTCTGTGGGGAAGTAGCCAGGTTGAAAGATGGATTTTGACGTTGCTGCATAAAGAGCACTGGTAAAGACTTCAGAACTGCTAAGACATTCTGGGGAAGGTACAGAGAGAGAAAAGAAACGGATCCTGACCTGAATTGTGTAAACCCCATCCTCAAGAAGAAGGAGGCAAGCCAGACAACAAAAGGTAGAAGGAGATTGAGCACAGCACCCTGGGGTGAGAGGGAAGCCCAGGAGGAGAGGAAACCAGCAGGTTTGGGATAAGCAGAGAACACAGACAGGGCCAAAAGAAGCAACTCAACAACCTACAGTTGGAGAGAGCCTGCAGGATGCTGAGCTTGGCAAAGGGAGAGTGACTGCCAGAAACGGAGCATACCAAGGAGAAAACACACTCTTCCCCTTAAGAAACTTAATATTTACCTGGAGAAGCAAAGTTAATCTTCCTTTTAAAATAACAAATAATAAAAGACAAGATATAACTCACTCTGTAGTGTGGGGTACGTTTCATAAGAGCTGGAGAAAATCTGAGAAGGGCAGGTTTTAACATCAGGAAAAGTTCATGGATGAGTTTGACTTGCCTTGGCCTTGAAGGACAGGAAAGAACTAACTGGGGAAACAAGATTACAATAGGCCATTCTAGCAGGAGGAAATTCCTGAGCTGAGGCCAAGAGACAGGAATGAGCGTGGTGTTTTGACAGGACAGGTAGGAGCCCAAACTGTCGGGTAGAGAATCTGAATTTGGGAAGAGTAGGAAATAAGATAGGATAGGTTGGAATGGGCTAGAATATGAAGGGCCTTGAAAGTCTGGTAGAGAAATTTGTATTTGTCTACCCAACCTTCAGTAGGAACAAAGAGATAAGCATACATCTTTATTTCCATCTGGTTCTGAGCCAGCAAGTAGGCATCCGTTCATTCATTTTTCACTCACCCATTCAGTAAGTGATGGCTGAAGACCAGACATGTGAAGACCAAGAAGGCTCAAGATAGCAGAACAATCACCCCCTCTTCTTTCTTCCGTCATAATTTGAATGCCAACCCAGGTAAGACACCGGACGAGGATTTAGGTCTACGAAGTCCAGGACAAGCCAGTCTGTCATCATTAAGGTCCCCTACAACTGAGCTCCTTCTCTGACTGTCCCATACATCTGGTGTCCTAACTAAAACTTGGTTTTGCCTGAGGACACTGCTTCTTATAACCTCCTCATGGCAGCTGTTCTCTATCAAACTCTCTAGAGCTGGAGGGGGAGTCGGTGTCCTGTATCTTCTTATTGTCACTTCCAACCATTGTCTCTTCCTCCTCCCTAGAATCCACTGCTCCCTGGAAGGGTATGCCACCAGCACATACCACTCACCTGTCCCTTTCTTGCAGCAGTCATTTGGAGACCCCTGGGACTACTTCCCCATTCTTTCATGATGTTAGCTTCTGGTTTACTGTCTCTCTTTCCAACATTACTGTCATAATTCTTGGCAGTTATCTTCACAAATAATCCTTCCAAGAATCTGGCCTCTCAGTTGCCTGGCTTATTCTCCTCCAGTGATCTTATCTTTCACCCACCTCGGTCTGCTTGAGAACCATCATAACCAAGTATTGTAGCCTCTTCCTAATCCCAATTTCAAGCCTCCCTGCTGAGCCCCCTCTCCCATCCCTCAGCTCACTTTCTCTAATATCCTTCCTCCGGTGATTCTTTTCAGTTTCCTCAGCTCCCTTCTTGCCTGACTCAGACTCCATAGGCTCTTACAGAAGCCCCCGATCTCTTTGCTTCTATTTCCTCTACTAAACTCACCTAGAAAATCCTAAACCCCAATTACACTGAATTCTGCTTCTGGACCTGGGCAGTTAAATGTGCTAGAGAAAACACAACCACAGTGATGGATTTCACACTAGATCTATGACAGCTATTCTCCAATACATAGAGACAAGCCTATGATATTTCCCTGTGGCATCCCTTCTCCCACTCTCCTGAACAACCCCCTATACGTGCCCCTCACTTCTGAAATCCCCAAACCCTCTCTCAAATGACAACCTTATAAATCAGATATGGGTGAGATTCGAAGTAGGATTCATCATGAGGCAAAATTCCTCACAGTGAATCTGCGAAACCAAATAAGTTATATGCTTCCAAAATACAATATCAGGGCAGGCATAGGATAGACAGTCCCATTCCACAGGGGAGAAATTGAAAGGAAAAAAAGAGTGACAGTTCCCATGCAAGTCCAGAACCTAGAAAGACAAATACCATTAGACCACAAAGCTTGAGAATAATCGGCTTTGGCTCAATGCTCTCTGCCTTTTGGACCCACTGGAGCAGCATACCACCTTCAGGACCCATTGGGGCAGTGATCCAAGCCCCCTGGCTCTGCTGGGCAGGAGTCACACCCCCACAGCTCCAGGTGGCTGCTGGCTGGCCTGTTGAACCAAAGAGGCAGCCCTGAGGATCTCTAAATCACCTGCTGAGTCATCCTTCCCTTGTCTTGAAAAATGGCACATTTGAAGCTGAATGGCTCTGTGGTCCTATCTTGTAGAATCTAAGAAGTTCCACAGCCTTCCTTCATTTTATCCTATCTCTGCCCTCTTCAGAACAAACTGGCAGTGTTTCTATGGGGGTGGTTAATTAGATCCATGGTTTACACCCATACTATTCTCCTTATCGAATGGCTGGGTATACCCTTGATGTTCTCTGCAACATGGATAGACTGAAAATTTTCCAAATCTTTAAATTCTCACTCTTTTTTGCTTAACAATTCCTTCTTCAGTTTGTTTCTCTCTTCTGGAATTTTACTATAAGCAGTCAGAAAGAACCAAGCTGCTCCCTCAACACTTTGCTTAGAGATCTCCTCAGTTAAATATCCAATTTCATCACTCACAAGTTCTAACTTCCACAAAACACTAGAACATGAAGACAATTCCTCCAAGATATTTGGCATTTTATAACAAGAATGACCTTTTCTCCATTGTCCAATAAGATGCTCTTCATTTCCGTCTGAGACCTCACCAGAATAGCCTTTACCATCCCTATTTCTACCAACATTCTATTCATGATAATTTATGCATTTTCTAAGATGGAAGTTTTCTCTACTTTTTTCTTTCTGAGCTCCCACCAGAATCTCCTTTAACAATCCCTTCATGGCAATCTTGGCTTTTTCTAGCAAGCACCTCAAAACTCTTCCAGTCTCTATCCATTGCCCAGTTCCACAGCCACTTCCACATTTTTATGTATTTGTTACAGCAGCACCCCAGTTCTTGGCACCAATTACTGTCTCAGTCAGCTCAAGCTACTATAACAAATATCATAGACTAAGTGGCTTAAAAAACAGACATTTATTTCTCTCACTTCTAGAGGCTGGGAAGCCCAAGATCAAGGTGCCGGCAGATTCACTTCTTGGTGAGGGCTCTCTTCCTGGCTTGTAGACAGCCGCCTTCTTGCTGTGTGTCACATGGCTTTTTCTTTGTGCGTGCATGTGGAGAGACAATAACTCTGTCTCCTCCTCTTTTGAGGGCAATAATCTCATCATAAGGGTCTCACTCTCATCACCTCATCTAAACCTAATTACCTCCCAAAGGCCCCACCTCCAAATAACATTATATTGGGAGTTAGGGCTTCAATATATGAATTTGGGGAGGATGTAAACATTCAGTCCATAATATTTTGTGTCTTATTTCACTGAGAAAATAGACATAATCAAAAAAGAACTTCCAAACACATGATGCACCAATCTGCTGGTATATGTACCCAAATATTCTGCCTTCTCCACTGTTCGTATGAAAGACTTGACCATGCTCCTAGCTAGGATTAACTTAGGCTTGGGACAATTACATAGGGTTCTAGTGGTCCTGGAACATTTCCTCCAGGAGGTAAGATGGGAAGGATGGGAAGATTTGTCCGGAAAGGGAAGAGAATGTGCAAGCACATAGACATACTGGCCTTGTTTGGGAAACCGTTGGCAGCTGAGTTTGGAGTGTACTTGTTTGGCTCCCAGGACAATGGAAGCCAAACAAGTCTGTTGTGGAGGGTGGAAGTATTCTGGGCAAAATGAGGACCGTACCAGCACTGGAGTCAAACCGCTTCCATGTTAAGCCTCAGCTCTGTCACTTAACAGCTGGCTACTTTAGCAGAATTTTTTCACCGTGGAGAACAGAAGCTGTGTTAGTCTTGTTCACTCTGGTTCTTTTATTCCCAGCACCCTGCACAGTGCCTGGAAATCTAGTAATAGTGTTAAAGAACATAGAATGGTATCTAGAGTCACACTCTGAGTTGGACTCCTAAGACACCCTTTACTAGCTGTATGACCTGAGACACACTCTTAACTTGTCTAAGCTTTGATTTTCTCATTCACAATATAGGACTAAAAACAGTACTTCCCTTATAGGGTTGAAGAAGGAAATTAGACAATATGTGTGAGGTATTGTCTAGCTGATAGTAGGTACTCAATAAATGCCAGTTATTGCTATGATGTTCTATTCCAGGGTCTATAATTATATTTTTTCACCAAGTGGTCATCAGTTTCTCTCCTGTAACACAGCTTTCATAAGCCCTGGATCTATGAGTTTTGGGGACAGATGCTTTCTACGTGGATAAGCTGAGCTTGTCACATAATAAGTTCTTTTTCATCCCTCTTCTCCACCATGTTTAGCAACTTACCCAAAGAGCAGTGGCTAAAATCAGCCACGTGTGGGTGGCAGGCTCTTGCTCTGGGCCCCCCCATGAAAAACAAATTTCTCCACCTCTCCTTTAGGAGGTTCCCTGCTGTTCTCACTCTTGCTTTCTTCCTTTCCTTTGCTGTTCGCCTGAGCACTAGGCCTCAGGTAGGGGTCTTGCCTTCAGCTCCACTCCAGGCTCTAAGATTACTGTTTTCGTTTCCCTGACTGCTGGGTGACCGCGATGTGGCCCTTGGGGTGAGGGAGCCCGGGAGAGGGTGTGACCAGCGGGGATCCCATTAAAATACAGAGCAGTCATGCAAGCCAGGCTTCTTGGCTCCTTCCCGCCTGCTCTCACCACCCCACCCCCAAATATGATCATAACAGCACAGAGCTATAAAGTTGCTTTTCATAGCACACATTGCCCAGCTCCCTAACAAAGTTCTGACTGTCAAGAAGAAAAGGAGGACATTGTAAGGGGGGATTAAAGGAAGGAGTGGTGAAGAGAGGCAGAGTGGTATAGTGGAAAGATCCCCAATCCATTAGGCAGGACCCAGGGATTCTTGCTGAGATCTGCAGGCAGCTAACTCTCTGATCTGAGGCAAGTCCGTCCTTCTTGGGCCTCAGTTTCTCCATTTGTAAAATGAGGGTCTGGGTCTAGATCATGTTAATGTCCTTTCCAGCCGCTGGGTGCTGTAAAATGCTGCTTGACACCAGCAGCACAGGAGGATGTGAATGCCTGCTCACACATCCTGTCACAAATCACAACATGCTGTTTAGAAGTAATTAGCTTTTAATAAGCCCTGGGATTTGGGGTTTGGAATGGGGACATCAAGCCGTAGATTTTAAACCAGAGACATCTGGGTCATCATGATCCGCCTTGGTTGTCACTGAAACACTCAGATCATTTTGGGGCTCGTTCACTGCATGCCACCAGCCCTTGAAGATGTTAGCAACCACCTACTAACACATAGTAGATGCTTAATGAATGCTCTCTGAGTGAACACATGCAGCAGGTTGGGGCTAGGTTCTTTTTCATCATTCACTCACTGTTTGTTGAGTGATTATTATGTGTAAGACCCTGGAGATACATTAGAGAACAAACCAGACCAAGACTCTGCTCATGGAGCAGAATAATAGGAAGACACAGGAAATATACGAATGCAAAAATAATTATTTGCTGGATGGTGATACGTGCTAGAAGAAAAATAAAGAAGGGGGAGGGGGAGGGGATTAATAGTGCTGGGGTGCCATACTACATACAGTGTGATCAGGGTAGGACTCCTTAATGAGGTGACATTTGAGTAGAGACCTAAAAGAAGTGAAGGAGCAGTCAAGGCGATATTTGAGAAAAACGCCTACCAGGTAGAAATGGCAGTAAGTACAACGTTCCTGAGGCAGGAGTCTGTTTGCTACATTTAAGAAATAGCATGGAGGTCTGTGTGGATAGAGCCCAGCGAGCAAAGTAGAGACCCATAGATGATGACATCAGAGGGTGGGTGGTGGGTATAGATCATGGTGAAAATTTGACTTGAACACTAATGAAGATTAGCATCCAAGGGGGAGGGTTTGGAGCCAAGAAGAGATAGGACATGACATATTTTAAAAGGCAAACTTTGGCTGTAGGTATTGGCCAAAGTGAAGCAAGAGTGTCAGCAGGGAGATCAACTAGGTGGCAAATGAAATAACCCAGCAAAGAAGTGCTAGTGAGTTATATCATCGTAGTGAGGTAGAAGTAGTAAGAAGGGATCAGATTCAGGACATGTTTTGAAGATTGAGCCAGTTCACTTAGCATCTATCCCATACTACCAACTCTTCAAGTACTGCTAACTTCTTTCTCCAGCTAGATCATACGTTCCTTGAAGGCAAGGGCTCTGTGTCATACTTCTGTGTAGCTATCAAATCCTTGGCATATTTGTTAAACAACACATAGGCACCCAATAAACCTCTGTTTGCTCAACTAAGTTTAATCAATATTTATGAAGCACCAAGCTCCAACTTCATCTCCTATCCCCTAAAACCCAGCACCACATGCTCAATTCATAGTGAACTTCTTCCAGTTCCTCAAGCCAAGCAGTTTCTGCTTCTACATCTTTGGGAAAGGGGCCTGGAGTGGCCAGTAGACTGAGACAGAGAGTTAAAGAAGGATTTGTCTTCTTGTTTTAATGATGGGAAAGAAATAAGTATGTTTAAATACTGACAGGAAGCACCTGCCAAAAAAGGAAGATGTTTAAGAAACCATCAAGAAGGAATAAGTGAAACAGAAAGGTCCTGAGAGAGCTGGAAGAGCTGGATGAGAAGACTTTAAAGAGGAAAGGAGGGGGCCGGCCCCATGGCCGAGTGGTTGAGTTTGCACACTCCACTTTGGCAGCCTGGGGTTCGTCAGTTGGGATCCTGGGCGCAGACCTAGCACTGATTATCAAGCCATGCTGTGGTGGCATCCTAGATAGAATGAGAATGATTTACAGCTAGGATATACAACTATGTGTTAGGGCTTTGGGGAGAAAAATAAAGAGGAAGATTGGCAAGAGACCTTAGCTCAGGGCCAATCTTCCTCACCAAAAAAAAAAAAAAAAAAAAAAAACCACCCAGGAAAGGAAGGGCAAGTCTGCATGCCACTCTATAGGTTTTATGACAGAAAATGGAAAGAGGTTTATGTGCTAAGCATGAGAGTACAGGCAGAGCTTGAGTTTTGAGAAGAGAGGAGAATATTTGAAATATCTACTGGAAAACAGACAAGAAACCTGAAAAGTGAAGCAGAATGTATTAGCGGGGCAGCACTGAGGCATCTGTTGAGGTCCATGTGCATTAATTTATGGTGGCCTTGATCTGTAGGCTAGAATTTATTCGACCTTGACAGAATTTCAGCAGCCAGGCTATGGACACAGATAGGGCAGATGGTTGGAAACACCCTGGGTTAGTTTGTGATATATGTGTCAAAAAGACAACAGAGCTATGGCATTAAAGTTAAAAGAGTTGTTGAAGTGATGAACAGTGGAATCCATGTAAATAGGAATGAGAGTAAAGACAAGAGCAGAAAATAGTTTAAGACAAAGAGGGTCAGTGAATTGGAGGTCCCAATTGAAGAACCAGAAAGCTGACAGTAAGCGAGCAAGGGAATTGGAAGGAGAGGAAGGTTGTGGTCAGAGAGTGGGAGGTGTGAATTTTATGACTTCCAAGGTGGAGAAGTTCCAGAAAATGACCACAAGAGTGGGCGAATGAAGTGGCTTGGAGGGGAAGTCACTAGAGGTGAGAAGAATAAGGAACTGAGAGAACAAGGGGTTGAATTGCTCACGCATGTGGACACAGAAGACCTCTAGAATAGTGGCTGTGCTTGGGAAGTAGAGGAATGTGGAGACAGATGCTAACTCGTGCAGTGAGTGAATGGGTGTGTCCAGGAAGTGAGCCAATGGCAGTTATGTGAAAGGCCCAAAGAGGGTACCAGTGACTCAGAGGGCACACCAAGGGAGCAGAAATTGTGTTTACAAATGCCTGGTTCAGCCTGTACAGTAGAAAGAGGATTGTGTAACCCTGGACCCTATGAGGAGCCACGGTTTGGGGAAAGAGTTGGTGGAGACATGCGAGGATCTGAACCACATGAGGCATCCGTTGATCAGGCCCAGGCCATAGGAAATAAAACTTTCTGAGTCACCTACATCAGTAACTACAATTTCTTACTGGTCTCCACACTCTAGGGGTCTGGGGGAAAAGTTTGTGTCACTTTAAGTATAAACCATCCAGTTTATATCTGAATTCAACTTTCACAGTTGGACTAACTAGAGAGACATTAGTAGAGTTTGTGGCTCATGCTTGAAATAAACAGAGGCCACTTAGCTGGTAAATATCACTGCAGTCACTATACTGAGAATTCAAACAAGAAAGACATCAAGAGAAAGGCATCAAGAAGATGAGAGGCTTCCGGAGGGGATGGGGTTGATATGAGCCTGAAGGACATCCAGGCTGTGTAGAGAGAAAGGAAAGTGGGGAGAGATTCTAGGTAAAGAGAATGCTATAACCATGTGTGGCTGAGTGGGATCTACTAGTTAAGAAAAGTACTTCTTAGAGGACTTGATAGAGTTCCCAGATATTCTGCTTGGCTTAGAGTCTTATGAAAGCTCATAGAAACCTCAAGGTTGAACTGAGAGCTTTAAGGACTAATCTATATAAAGAGTTTGGACTTATGTTCTAAGGAATGGGAGCTCATGGGTGGTTTGTGAGCAGATGTGTGACAGGATCAGAGTTGTACTTCTGGAAGATTTGCCTGGCAGAAATGGGTGAGAGGAACACAGTGAAAGAGTTGCAGCAAGGAGACCGTTTATAAGGCCACTGTGGTTGCCTGAGAGAGAGGCACAGAAGCCTAAATGGGAATGGGAGTAATAAGAATGGGGAGAAGAGAGCAGACAGGAAAGCTTTTACAGAGGTAGACACAATAGGAGTTGAAAGCCAAAATAAATATGAGCAATCGCTGCAAGCATGCTTACCGCATTATTGGTCAAGCACTATAATACTCAGAGGCTGTAAGAGATTCGGGTCAACACAAAGATCTCTGACTCCAACTAAAACTAAGTCAGCTGTTTATGTCTTAAAGGAAGAAAATCAGACACCAAAAAGGGAAATTAACCTTTCCCTCACAGAAGCCATAAACAGCATCCAAATGTGGCAGAGAATGAAACCACCGGCCATGTGTTCAAAAGAAACATGATATCATTGGCTAACAGAGACAAGACTCAACCAGGAAACAGACTCCAGCGTTAAAATTCTAGCACACAGGGCTTTTGGAAAATAAAAACTAGACACAGTGGAATAGAAAGACTCTATCTAAATGGATGAGGCCGAGAGAGAGATAATCTATCGAGCTATAGTTGAGAAGGCAGCTGGGATAGAGATGACGAAAACTAGGAAACAGCCACTAGACGAAAGGTTATCGGTCACCAATGAGCAATGACACAAAAGAGGTTCAAAATTGCTGCTTCAGATAGAAGCAGGAAAAATAAGAATATGATGGTTCGGTGAAGGCATATTATTTTCTCGAAGTGAGGCCAGGCTCCTGGAAGCCCCCTAATGTGCTGCTGCTTGCACCCCGCCTCGACTCCACTCTACCAAGGAAGCTCACTCTGTGCCACTTGGAGCAAGTGACATAAATTCCCTGTGAACTCCAGACTCCTCATCTATGTAATGGGCACAGTTGTTTCCACTTCATGGAACTGGAAATGAAGTCAGATAAGACATGGGGGTGACTAAAGGGCTTGTCAAAATTGACTTTGTTTTTTAATTTATGGAAAACAATTGGAGTAAGAGTGATTCCCATTTGATATTTTTGACATTACAGCTGTCAGGTGACCCTTGGAACTGGCCTTTTTATCCGGGAAGGATCACTTTTTGGGGCCCCTATGGGTCATATAAATGTAGAACGGAAGGATCCTGAAGGAGGGGCATGCTCGGTGAGCTGCTGGGCATGGTGTGACTGTTGCTGCTACAAACTGCTCCTCCTCTTGGCAGGGCATAAGTTTCTTGAGGGCAAAGAACCCGTCTTCTTTTTCTTTACATCTCAAATGTCACCTAGAATGATGCCAGACACAAAATAGACACTGAATAAGTATTTGTTGAATGATTGAGTGTCTATCCAGCTGTTACAGTAAATGCCTCTGAGCTAGGAATTCCGTATACATCCTCTGCATCTAGACGAAGGCCTAACCTGGAGTGGAGACAGTGAGTTTTCCTTAAATGAATAAATGAGCAGAGCTTGACATTAGTCAGGACTGCACATATTAAAACCTGAAACGTTTTTCTTACCTCTTTGGCGTGGTTAGAATAGACACAACACTCCATGGCCCAAATTTTCAAATATATATATATTTACATGATTTCTATGCAATATCTAAGCATATTGTACATGCACCTGCTCACGTGCACACTCACATATAGCCATTGTCCCCCAGGCGTGAAGGTCAGTGGCATCTTCATCCATTTGCTTTATCATATCACCATTTGAATTGCAGAAATAGTGAAGTTCCAGAAAACCAAATAATAAATGAAAAGAATAACTGTTTTTCTACATGGCAGGCTCCATGCTAAGTGCCATACAGGTATTTTCCCTTGGAAAATTTACAACAGTCTTGTGAAGGATGTACAATTATTATCCCCATTTTACAGAGGAAAAGCCTGAGACTCGGAGGAGTAATTTGCCTAGAGTCACACAGCCCAACCGCTGGCCTATATCCTGTAATAGCTCTTTACGTGATATTGGAACACCACTTGAGAATAGCACTTCCCCGTCAGAGGGGGAAGCCACAAGGGACATCTTTCTTTGGCTCCATCCTTTGTTCTTTGCTGCCCTGAGTCTCCGGCACATCTGATTTGTAATTGTCCCAGCAATTCTGGGTGCGCAGCAACCTAGAAGATTTTGAGACACAACAGACTGCAGAGGGGCTGGCTCTGAGCCACTAGAGGGAAGCTACAGGTAGGATCCTGTTTCAACCATCAACCATGCAAATAAGCTGATGCTGGCGCAGATCACGAACTGCTCACCAGTCGTTTCCTTAATGACTTGCTAAATTTCCTTCGTATGCTCCCAGAAAATCACACTCTCTGCAAAGTCCCGTGGCTCCATTCCGCAGCCCACACCGATAGCGTCAGGATTCCTGACCCGAAGCCAAATCCTGGTTCTCAGCCCTATGTGAATAGACTTGGGTGTCTCCAAAGTAACCGAGGTACTGCAGGTCACACAAAGGCCTCACCCAGCCCTGGTGCTGGCGGCCAGGACCCCTCTGGAAGGAGCCTTGGAGGTGCTGCAGAGACTGGAGCCCAGTGAATCTCTTTTAAAGCAAAGAAAACTTTGTTAAAATGAAATCTCCAAAGGAGAAGGCAAATAAGAGCAGAACTGCTGGGGCTGAAGCAGAAGCGGGGGTCCCAGATCTCCACCTCAGCATCCCCCTGTGACCCCTACATTGCTCCCTAAAGCATTTTCCCAGAATCTCTGTAGCTCCCCAGAGCGAAGTTGAAACCCTCTGATCTCGTCCACCTCAGCCCATTACCATTTCAGGTATAAAGAGGTCAGGGAACATGGCCAAGTTCCCATAGCGAATGAGTGCTGGGACCTGAACTCAGAGCTCCTTACACTCAGGTCATCACAAGACACTATTTTGCCTTCAGAGGTGAAAAAATTCTCTCATTGCTGGCTAATTTTGTTTTTCCTGTTTTTAATCATCATTGGTAACAGTTGTCTAAATGCGTTTTACTCTCTTCTCTAAAGCTCTTCATTTGCAGCCAGAGAGAATATCATCAGTCAGTATGAGCACCAAAGGGGGACTGAGGGAGGGCATGGTGGCCTTTCGATATAGCACCCTCAAAAAGTAACAAACTACAACCCCTTCTCCTTCAAAATGAAAAATAAGTAATCTATGTGAGATTTTTCTTTGTCTGGAAAGCTCTGTCTCTTGAACCTCCGTGCATCTGTGGGGCTTCTGTTTCCTTTCAGACTACCTCCGTGTGACCTTCCTGGTGAAGCCTTCTGAGGGACAAATCCCAGGGGAGAACTCCTTAACAATCCTTAATTATATGTTGGCCTGCATTTGTCCCTTTCCACACGGGGACCACCTTAAGTGGAGAATTAGGGTTCCGTGCATTAGTGCAATGCATTAAAAAGCAAATTTGCACAAATAACTGAGCAAGTTGCTTTAATAACACTCAAAGTTTCACAGATATGCTGTCCATCCAAGTCACACTTTCTTTTATCTCATGGAATAGAATTCTAGAATCTTATCAGTCTTGAGTTTGAGTCCTAACTCTGCCACCTCCTAGCTGTGTGGCCTTAGCTGGGCCACATAACCTCCCCGCTGAGCCTGTGCCCTCATTCACAACATTGTTGTAATAACCTGCAGGGTCATTGTGAAGACTAGAAGTAAAGCATACTATATACTATCTGACTCAGGGGAGATACTCAGATGATGTCAGCTAGTATTTTTTTCTACCAGAGCATAAGCTCTTTTTCACAATTATGTCACCAGCAACTAGCACAGTGCTCAGTAAATGTTCATAGCAGTGATGAGTGCTTAACAGAGTGACTGACTAAATGAATGAACAAATGATCACATTGTGAGGGACCTGAACAATCATCAGATGTAACTACCCATCCAATTCAAAGTGGATCTTTTAGAGCACTCCTGAAAGACAGTCGTTGGTGTTCAGTGGAGCATGCTCACTAGCCCTCTACTGCCCATGGCTGGGGTGGTACATAATTAGAAAGGCAGGCCTGACATTGAATAGAATTGTTACCATGATTCACCAGCCACCCATCTTGGCTTGTTCTGACCACCTCCACTGTGAGGCACAAGTGCTAATTCTTTCATCCTCTTAACAAGCATTTCTTGTTGGCCTTGTCTACTGGGCTACAAGAACTCTGGATTCAGGCTGAATATGTAGTGGCAGCCCTGCCGTTGTGGGGCTTATGTTGTAGCCAGAAACAGACATTAAAGAACTAAGTGAATAATTAATTATTTAACAGTATTATAAGCATTTGGAAAGAGAAGTACAGGGTACCATGGAGGGAGGTAACCAGTAACCAGGAAGGTTACCCCTCTGTAAGGTGGGCCAGAGAGTTGATTGAAGAAGCGTTAGAGGGTAGAGAGAGAAGGAATGAGGGAGAGAAGTGGGGCAAACATACTTCTTAATATACTGGGAAAGTCCCTTCTTAATCCTTCCTGAAAAACCTCATTCATGTTAAGGCTCTTTGTCACAAATCGACGATTATTCATAGATTTGTGAAATAGAAACAAACCCAGGCTCAAATCCTGAGGCTGCTGTTTACACCTTTGGCAAATGACTCCGCACCCCTCAGCTTACACTCCTCACCTGTAACACAGGGAGGTCGAGGCAGCTACTGTTGAGAATGATGTGGCAATTTAGGCGAGGATATACCACCACACTCAGCACAGTGTCATCACATGGTGAGCAGTCAAAAGTGGTATCCTTGGGGGTTGGCCTGGTGGTGTAGTGGTTGGGTTCACATGCTCTGCTTCAGCGGCCCGGGGTTTGTGGGTTCGGATCCCAGGAGCAGACCTACATACCACTCATCAAGCCATGCTGTGCAGCATCTCATATCTAAAATAGAGGAAGATTGGTGCAAATGTTAGCTCGGGACCAAAGACAAATATGCATATACGGTATCCTTGCTATTATCATAATTAATGTCCAACTGCTTCACATTCAGATGAGGAAGGAGAAGTTCAGAGTGGTTGAAGACATGAAGGTCATTCATCTAATGGAAGGCAGAGGTGACACTCAGCCATAGGTCTCCCTAATCCAATCCTCTTGACAGAAAATGATGTTGTTTCACATATTTTTTTAAATCTCATAGTCAGAAATGAAATGCATACATAACTAACACTTTCCTTAGGGTCCAGCGATGATCACATGGGAATTTCAGAGAGTGAGCTCTAGATCTTTAGTGGGCAACGTTGTGGGGCCAGGACTGTTCTGGAAGCTGAATGGGATGCAAAGAATAAGATAGGGCTCTTTCGTCAGAGGTTTTACCTTCATTTAGTTGAATTTCCCCCAACAAAAGGCCAACAACACAGATTCTTTTAGGGTGGGAGAAGTAAGACTTGAAGGAAATATTTCCAAACATTCTCAGAGGCCGCAGCTCAGATATTTCTGGTCACTGCTTTACAGGAAAACTTATACTTTTGACCAACTACTTACCTTAGAACTCATCCATGTTACTAAAACCAACAAAATAATTTCCACTTGAATGTTCAAAGCATAAGTAGCATTTAACCTCTAGTGTTTCAGGACATTGACCATCACAGGAAAATAATTCCTCTCAACTTAATAGTAACCTAGTCATAGAAACTAATTATAGGTAGGTCGAGAACAGGCATTCTGAACCAAATAAACACCTTCATATTAGCCAGACTTCCTGAGACTATCACACACTAAAATCTATTCATCAGCCTTTCAATAAACAGTTCTTGAGCACCTACTAATAATAGCCAAATAGCCAACCTTTTTGAGAGCTTACCCTAGCCAGGCCCTTAGGTAAACTTCATAACATTCCTATGAGGCAGCAACTATTATTATCCCCATTTGACAGATGAGAAAACTGAGTCACAGACAGCTCAAGTAGTTTCCCCAAGGCCAGGGAGTTTGGTGCCGTAGTTCCTGCTCTTAGCCACTATGCTGTATTGCTTTGCTTCTGAGAAGCAAGTATTCTCTGGATGTTGCAAGGTGGTCCTTGACCTTGAGGCATTCACAGCATTGTGACAGAGCCTGACACACCAAGGATGACAATAAGGGGACACAAGTGAGCAAATGTTGAGTACTTCCCATGTGTAAGGCACTGGGACCAGCTCCTCTCCTCACAATGCCTCAGTTATCCCCACAACAACTCAATGAGGCGTTATTGTTTGCAATAAGGCAAACAGTGAGGATGTGAGAAAGGCAGGAATTTGGAGATGTTGAATAACCAGACAGAGGTCAAGCAGTTTTTGAGTGTTGTGAGGATTGGAGTCAGCATCCGTGGTCAACTCCATCCCTTTTGGAATCACACATGCTTCCCACTTCACCCAGATGTCTGCTATCTTACGAGTCTCATATCGGTCAAGGGCATCTCTTGGACACAAATGAGACAGTGACTTGCTCTACCTGCGGAGGACCAGGAAGTCTTCACAGAAAAACTGATAAGAGAATGTGATTAGGAAGGAATATTAGGAATTGAGAGACTGAAAAGAAATGTTTCAGACTGAGAATGTATACAGCATGTTCACAATAGCACAGAAATGTAAAAATGTTTAGCATGCTCAGGAGTAAGAGCTGGTACAGGGTAGCTGGAATATGGATTAGAAAGCGATGAGGAGGGGCAGGAGATGAGGCTGGAAATGTTTTAGGGACCAAATATTGAGGGGCTCAGTACAACACCCCACTTGGAGTTTATACTGGAGGCCTCTGAGAGCTGACTCACAGCTGCCTACTGTGTTCAAAGCTTCTAGATAAGAGATAGCCATGAATGTTTTTATTGTTTTGCTCTCTTTCATCTATTTAATTCTACACAAAAAAATATTTTGGATAGTATTTGAAGAAGGCTTTTGTTCAAGCATAATCTTCCAAGATCATCAAGGACTGACACTACGTGATATTTACCTTTATAATACCAACATCTGACGTTCTGCCTACACAAGATACATGTTTGATGAACGATTGCTAAATAAGTGGATGGATGGATGGATGATGGGTGGAAGGTGGATGGATGGTGAATGGATGGATAAATGAATAAGTGAATAAATTAATGAGCAAATAAGCAAAGTAATAAAGTTATAGTAGGGGTGGCATTATGTGTAGACAGAGTTACCAACAATTTACATATTCAATGTCAGCATTAAACATATGCCTCTCTCCACAGTCCCCAATGATTAGAATTCCTGTCACATGGAGGAATTTTTTTCATTCTGTAGTAGAGAATAAGATTTAAAATGCAAATACTTGAAAGAATTCTTCAATGAATTTTGATTGATTGTTGAAAATAGGAAAAAGTAGACATGAATTCATACTAAGATGTAAATGATTGATCCTGGATCATTTCCTGACTGGGTATTGGGATAGGCAGGGAGGCAGAGGATGAAGTTTGAGTTAGTTAACTCCTTCCATTCCATCAGTAAGGAGTTTCAGAAGCTTCCGCGTTCCACCAAATCTTACCTTACCCTTCAAATATTCACTTTCACTTGAGGATGCTTTCTTTCAAAGATGGATACTGGCAAAGACCCCTAGAATGTTGCCCACATCCCTGTCCCACCACTTATTAACATACACACCCCTCTCTACTAATCAGGCCAGCCTCTGCCTTTCTCCATAACCCATGCAGATGGCCACCTCACTGCCCCATCTTTGTCTTCTCATCATCCTACAGTGCTCTCCCCACTCCATCTCCCCATCCTTTAAAATCCTGCCTCATCATCTCAGCAATTGGTCCCTCCTAAAATTCCCACTGCGGTAGGGAGCAACACCAAAACCTCTTTTTTTCGATTCATCCTTAACTACTTGTCACCTTAGTGTAGATTATAGGTACAGTAAATTTTGCTAATAATAATACGTACATTCCCTGAGTATGACGTTTATGCTCAGACCTTGGATTTTGCACACATGATATCTCATCCTAAGAGGTAAAAATTTTTGTGCCCATTTTATAGATGAAGACTCCAAGGATCAGAAGGGTAAAATATAAGCCAAATAAAGACCCCCTCCCTTGAATTCCAGCTCTTCCAGTTCTAACTCAGCCCTCTTTCCCCTATTCAGTGTTGCTACTGAATGATGAAAATATTCTGCTTTGTCATTAGATATTATATTTAAAACCGTGGCTCAACTTGTACAAAACCTCTATAAGTTCTTTTTATAATGGTTGCAGAGTATTCCACAGAACATATATGTATTAGGTTTTATTTAACCCTTATTATTGGATATGGAGTTTGCAGCTTTGTTTTTAAAACCATAAGGAGCAGAGCCATGAAAAAACTGTAGATTTTTTTTCCTTAGTTTGGATTATTTCATTATAATAAATTCCCAGGAACAGAATTATCGTGTCAAAGCATATGAATGTTTTATGACTCAAAATACACATTATCAACGTGCAATGCTGTGCACCAATGTACACCGCTGCCAGCAAGGCATATGCAGTCCCAAGTCGTAGCACCCATGAGTGAAGGGCGTGATCATTTTGCTTTCTTATAACTAGTGAGGCCAAACACTGTCTACTAATGCATCTGCTGTGAATTATCTCATCTAGTCTTGTAGACATGTACCTCTTAGTATTCTGATTGCATTTTCTGTTCGTTCATACCAGTTTTTCATAACATAGAATAAATCCTATGCTAGGCATAGTGTTTGTGCTATACCTAAGTTCATTCAGCTAATTATACTCAATTTGGGACAAATACTTGATGGTCACCCACGATGTGTCACCATGATGGCACTGGGGACACCCAAATGAAAAAGAAAAGGCTTTAAGAAACCAAAAGACTACAGAAAAAGGTCTGATGGTTGGCCCTGTGAGGTAAACTCTGAATTAACTACAAGATACTCCTACTCAAAATGAGGAGACAGGCCATGAAAAGGATCATGATTTGGAAATGGGGGACAGCCAAGAGTGCTGTAGGGTTTCAGAAAAGGCAGAGAATGGAGAGATCTGGGGCACCTTCATGGAAGATGCAAGTTTGAGCTGGGCCTGGGGGACAGTGGAATTTGGGGAGAAGCAGAAGGGTAGGATTTCTGACTAAGAAGCCTTATGAATCAAAGCCCAGAGCTGACATCACAGCTGCAAAAGCAGGCTCAGCAAGCAGAGGGGCTGCTGGTGCATCTGGTAAACATTTTCTGCATGAGGACCCATGAGACATTTGTTTGTTCACCAAGCAGTCTGGCTGCTATCATGTGGGTCCATGAGAACAAGACCATTCAGATGAAAGTGGACATCTCTTTTTCAGAAGTTTCTCCTTGTGAAGGCAACTAAGCTAACCCTATCTTTACCAGCTACTGAAGGGCCTATCAAATTCTGATCTTTAATGTTCTTAGTGTGACAAATATACTTTTTGCCCAAGGCCTGGCTGCTTGGGCCCAGGAATTACAAGGGATTCTTTTCCTGAGTCAGGGAAGGGTCTTACAAAGATATGAGGATACATTGCCACACCCTCCAATTCGTTTGCAAAGTGGAGTAAGTCACGGAGCTGTTCAATTTACTTCTCAGTTGAACAAGCACCAATCAGTTACCCATGGTCTGAAGCCAGCAGAGGCTCTCTACCAGTCAGATAAATAATCTTGACTCGAGTTTCTCAGCGGACTTGAGTGTCTAAACAACTACATGGGTGTTCCTTAAATCAGCCTGAGAGTACTCTCTGAGCACCAGGAGGGAACCTGTCTTCATTGTTTTGCATCCCTAGCGCTGATCAGAAGAGATCTTAAACACAGAAATGGCCCAGCGTCCATAGTGACAGGCACCAAAGGATTATGCAACAGTAATGATGGTGAATTCTCTGGAATTAAGGGGAAGATTCTTCCCAAGCTACCAAAACAAGGTTCCAGAGAGGCTAGCACAGGCTCTTCAGATCATCGATGACCAGTCTTCAATAAAATAAACAATCACTGGCCTGAAGGATCCAGGATACAGAGCTAGAAGATCCCTTACCCATCACCTGGTCACCAGGCAGGCCCTAAGGTCAAGTGTTGAATGGGCAGGAGAAACCCCTGGGGCACCTGCTTAGCCTCCGAGTCTACCCAACACTAGGCCTATGGATACAGTGATAGACCTCGTAGCAGAGTCTAGGAATCCCCCACCCCCTCAGCACCATCCACACTGGCCTCCTTCTACCTCAGTGCACTAGCTGTTTCCCCCAGCTAGAATGCTCTTTCCCCCATGACATCTACATGATTCCCTCCTCTACCTTATTTTAGTCTCTGCTCCGATGCTGCCTCCTCTGAGTGGGCTTCCCTGACCGCCTTGTATAAAACAGCATCCCTTCACCCTCCCCTTAGCAGGCTGCACTTTACTCCCAGCTCTTATGACCACCTGAAACACTAACAATGGTTAAGATCCATGACATGAGGGATCTGTCTTATCTGTCCACTGCTATGTGCCAGGCACCCAGAACAAAGCCTGGCACATAGTAAGCTTTCCATAATTATTCATTGACTAAATTAATCAATTTTTCACAAAAGTTCCAAGGAGTCCCATAAGACCAGTCCTTGAACTCTACTCTGTAAGTCTCAAGACAAATTTTACCCCTTTGAGTCTCTCAGTTCCACTTCATCAAGACAGTGTGTTCTGCTCCCCTCCTTTTTTGCTGGCCTCCTCTATCATACCTGGAGTCCCAGAGGAGAAATTACCTAGATTATCGATCCCAGGAGATGACGACGCACTAGTCTTATCCAAACCTCTCAGAAAACTGAACATCAGAGAGTTTAGTGGCTTGTCCAGCATCACACAGTTACTATGTGAGTGGCAGCTGGGACAGAGGACCCAGGTTTCCTAATTCTCACTGCATTGCTCCACCCAAAACACCATTCTTTCTCCCTTAGCTGCAAATGGTGTGTGTATTGCTAATAGGGAAGGGAACTTTTTTGAAGGAGGCAGACAAAATGAAGGAGGAAGGCCACAAGTTGAACTAGGAAGAAAGGCAAGGCCTTGCCATCACAACCGATTGTAGAATGGATACCGTGGTAATGGAGAGATTCAAGTGGCCCCAATCTCTGCAGCTCCTGGAGAGTCTGTCCAAGACCTTGCCAATCCCAGGGCGCCACAGACCAACCATAGCGACTGCGGTCAGCAGAACCAACCACATCCAACCCTGACATGGGTCCAAACACGAGCAGCAGGAATGAAAGAAAGAACTCCAAGGGGCAGGGGAAGGAAAAAGAAAGGCCCCATAGCAGAGGCAGGCCAGTTACGAAATTAGCCAAGAGCATGACGGACACAAGAAAACATAATAGACGTGAAAACCTGGCAGAAAAAAACGGCAAAGAAAAGCAAGTTGGTGAAAAATAAACACGATCCAAAAACGCAACAAAACATTTTTTAAAAGTTTATTTTACCTAGAATTAATGACAGGAAAACCCCATAAACGTGGCGCAACATGTTTAATGCCCCATTGAATGCCAACATTATGCCATTCATCTGTCCTTGCAGGTGTATTATTTCTAGTCCCCAGGATGAAAAGAAAAGTTGCTTTCCACATCTTTTATAGCACTTAAAAATACATATTTCCAGGGCTTTATTGCCAAAGGTCCCGTTTTCTTCCAGAACCCACAACAACTAATCATGTTCCCACCGCCGAGTCTAGGAACTGGGATTAGTAGATGGTGGGAGGGTTCTCTTCCATCCTATGGGTGATCTCTGCTTTAACGATCCTTAGAGTTCGTGATTTCTCCTAAATATTTATTTCTCCCTGAGGGAAAGATTTCTCTAAGAACTTTCTCTCTGCCCTAAATATCCACAGTTCTTGACCTGTTTTTCTTCTGTTTGTCCACTTAGAGTTTTTGCTGGAATCAATTTTATTAATTTCCTTCTGAAAATTAGCAAGTCAGAGTAAATCACACGAGCTTTTTCCTCTCCACCATGTGAATCGGCCCCCCTCCACTTTCTTGGTTTTTCTCTCAGTGATAGGTCACCAAGGCCTAGATTTACTCTAGTTTTTCTCCAGAATGTCCCATCAAATTAAAAAAAAAATGTAAAAGAAGAGAGAGACACAGAAAGAAAAAGGAAGGAAGGAAGAAAGAATGGGAAAGAGGGAGGGAGGGAGGGAAAGTTTAAATTAAACTTAAAAAAAATTATTATTGCAATTTAAACATTGTAATCAACAGCTATGCCTCCATCATTTTTCTAAAGGGTACCCCCTTTTAGATTCAGAAGACTTCTTTTGTAATAAAAGACATTATCCACCATTGCCTCGGGGTCTCTCTTTCTACCATCAAATTAACTGTTATGCAAAAACTTCTGGCATTGTCAGCATTCTTTGCGGATTCCTGTTCAAATTATTGAATTAACTAAACCACCAACAAAATCATGTTTCCAGTGACATCAGGATCTATGTATGGTTCCCTGAGCTTGGGTAGGTCACTTTTTGCATCGACAAGTTCCTCCCCTGCAAAAAGAAACTGCTAGACCAGATTATCTCTAAGATCCTTTTAAACTATAATATTGTGCTTGTATACTGTTTCTTAATTCAGTGATTTTCGTTTTACTTTATGAGAACACGATATTCATCAATTATCCAGGGACTCTACCTCACAATTTAAAAAGTAATAAAAATAAAATAGAATAAAATAATAAAGGCTTTACTATTCGTAGACTCTGTTTCCAGAACCCCAAACCTGGAGATTCACTTTGAGGCATTCTATGCCCTTAGGTTTTCTCATTGGCTGTTCTGGTGGCAGCCGGCTCGTTAACTGACTTTTATCGCTTGTTTTCACAACAACCTTGAGACTCCTTAGAGCAAATTGCAATGGCAAATTTGTTATCCAATTGGCAGTTAGGAAAATCCAGATCTCAGGCCCCAGAGGAAAGGCCGACTCCTTAATTCCAGGCTGATGATGGGAAAGGAGTCATCAGGAGGTTAAGCGACTTATGCAATTGGACAGAGCAAGCCAGCGTCCAGGACAGAATTCTGGACACCAAGCACTTGCCTCTTCGGACGGGGTTCAATTCGCCCAGCCACACTTCTTCCCTGACTGCTTTTTAATCTGGTATGATCCACAAATAAGGGAAATTGTGGTTTTCACATCATGATCAAGGTTATTTTCCGCTGTGAATAATAAAAGCTGAGTAACCCATTCGTAGCTTCAAAATGTTCCCATTCCAGCCCGCGTTGTTTATTCCTCAGGCTTTCAACAGTTTTCATTTCAAGATGTCAGTTTTTAACAAGTTTGCATAATTCTGCATTTTATTTCAGGATTCTCTGTCATAACCATTCACTTCCCCCCACCGGCTAAGTTGTTGAAAAAGAAAACTCTGTTTCGAGGCCAGTCCAATCCTACAATTTAAAAGCTGGCAGGATCTGTCTTCCTTTTCTCCCCTGGGAGGATTAATTTGCTTCTTTTTATTCTCAAAGTTTTATGATTCCAAATAAAGGATATAATGGTGCCATTGAGAGTTGGGAAAATGTGGAAGATAAATAGTCTATGTGGGAACTGCTTAAAATGAGAATCGAAGTTTTGGGGAAGGAGGTGGGAGGAGAGGAGACGTTTTATATCATGTGAGTGTGGCCTATTAATGATAAAGGAAATTTCCTCCTTCTAATGAGTCTTGCCTTTATAGACTGAAGTGAGGGCGAATGGTTCCATTTGTGTCATAAATGTAAAGAAGCTGAAATCGTACTCCCAAGAATGTAATATGTTTAATTTTGAAGTTAGAGGAGCAGCCATTAAAATGTACATTTTTTTCTGGGACCTGCAATACAGAGTCTGGGCTTTTAATCTTGACTTCACTGCCCAAACACTGACGCGTTTAAGAAACATGCTAAAATAACCTGCAGGAAACAAATGGACCAAGGAAGGTAACTTGAATAAATTCTCTTGATCAAGTTAACCCTAATTAGCTCCAAACTTGGTGGGAGCCAGCTGTGTGATAATCCATTTATACCACTGTTGCAAGAGCCCGATTGATCATTAAAGAATGTTTCTTAAGGGCCCTTTGGAATTCTACAAAATAAATTGGGCAAGTGTTATTAACCTCCAGAAGTTTATAATTAAGGTCAATGCAGCAGACATTTATTGACTAGGCACTGTGTGCAAAGCACTGTGGAGAAGCAGGACCAACCAAGGCACAATTCCTGCCCTCACGGAGCATGGAGGCAATGGGATAGGAAGATCATGACCCTTCATTAGTCTGTGGTCACACTGTCAGTCTGAGATCCCAGGAGGGATTCATTCTGCTGCAAACGTTTCACAGCACAGGCTACATTTGAAGTGGCCCTAAAAAGATAAGAGAAGCAAGGCTGATTTAATGCACCTCTGGTCACATCACACCATTGCTTACACACTCTTTTGGATTCCCCTCCTACCTCGAATTAAACCCATGCCCTTAACCATGACCTTCAGAGCCCTGTACACCTTTGGCCCTCCCCAGATCTCCTACTTGCCCCCTTGGCTCACACTCTCCCCGCCTCCCAGGCCTTCTGGTGTCTCTGAACCAATCCAAACCTGATCCTGCCCTTGGCCCTCTCCAAATGGAACACCTGCCTCTAGGCCACGTGGCCGCCCTTTACCTTCCCATCTCGGCTCAGAACTCCCTCCTCAGTGAGGCCTTCCCTGACCACCCAACTTAAATCAGGCGTGCTCTTCACCCCACTCTCTGTCCCATCGCCCTGCTTCACTTTCAGCATAGCATTTAATCACTCCAAGAAATTATCATCTTTATTTAATGACTTACTTATTTATCTGTCTCTCCCCTTGCCCTACCCCAGAATTTCAGCTCCACAAGAACAGAGAATTCTCTGAGGTGTTCACTGCAGTGTCCCCTGCACCGTGGCAGTGCCAGGCACTCGGTTAATATTGGGTGAATGAGTGAATCAATCAATCAATTAATCAATGAAAATAAAAAGATCAAAGACAGGTATTGTTAGTGGGGTAGGGGACAAGGAGCAATGAACAAGCACAAAGATGAAGTTCAGATGGGGAGAGCATTTTCGAGCTTGGGGGGAACTGACAGAAATATGACTTAGTCAGTAGACTGTGGCCTTGAAAGCTACAATTCACTGCCCAAACTTTCAGAGACTTCACTCCTAAGACTCAAAGTTCAAGATGGTAAAACATTAGGGGTCTCTGCCTCACCTCCATATCCCTCAAAATTTACACTGTTGATAAAGTGCATGTAACTCATCATTATTTTCCTTGCGCATCCAATAAATACTTGTTGAAATGTTGCTCCCTCCAGCAGTAGATTCCCAATAGCTAACGCCAAGTTTTACAATATTCTCACAGGGGAAAGAGACTTCGATATAAACGGAAAGCTCTGAAAAGAACCACTTGTTCCTAAGCACCAGTTAGAGATGCTATAACTTTAAAATGTGTGGTTTCTCTCCTCTGCAGTGTAGTGGACAAGCCCATCTTTAAGTGTATCCAAAAATGTCAGCTGTCACATTTAAGGGCAGACATCCAGCCCCAGCCGCCCCACAAAGGTGGGCATGTTATCGGAAGGCCATCACAGAGCACTTAATGGACCTCCACTCCTAAATAAACACGGCGGGGGGATGCGGGGTGCAGCCTTACGTCCTAGTTGTTTGTGTGTTCCTGTCAGACTAGTCAATTTCATTGGCCTGCGACGTTGCATTTACTTCCTGGAATATGAGATTGCACAGATCTGCCTTCATGGGCACTGGTGACTAAAATGGGAACAGTTTAATGAATCGCAAGTCAGATCCTGTATATAAAGTCCACATCACAAGGAGATGGCCAGGCCTCTGCTCAGCACAGGAAGATTTATCTTCCCTGGGTTAGACCATGACCCCGTGCTCCCTCACCCTCCTTTCACACCAATAACAATGTTATCTCCCTCCCTAAAGGGCCCATGAGGTCTTATTCGAGACCCTTTAAAATCTGGAGCCAGATTATTCTCCAAGTGTCTAAATGACGTTTTAATTGCACCCGTCACAGTGAGGCGCCACTTTAACTCTTTCAGGGGAAAGTAAACAGTTTCACAAAGACAGGCTGAATTAGGAAGAATGCATGATCATTGTCCTTGACACCCAAGTCCAAATGCCTGGCCGGCTGAGAGAACTAGATTCGTGTCACCATCATCCCTCAGTCAGGGGAGCTTAGATGAATGCAAAGAATGAGTCTGCATTGAGGGCAGCCCTCCCACCCAGAGTGCATCCCAGCCACCCTGGTGTCTGCCGTTCTCCCATTGTAGACCCTTTCTTTGGCTTAAGTCTTTGTGCCCCACTCCCCGCCCGTTTGGGGCTATCTATCATTACCTCTTAATGTGAATAAATCTGTCCAAGTGTTAGGTATGAGGAGTCTGAACCAGAATCTGTCAACATCCTTCCACTCCAGTGAGCCTGAGTCCATAAGTACCTTTTCAATGACCTTCACTTCTCTTCCTTTTGTCTGTGGCCAAATCCCTGTCCCATCCCCCAGAAGTGCAGAAACAATTTCTTAACGGGTCTTGCCACAGACATATTAGACACACCCTACACTTTCCAATCTCTTTATTTGTTGCCATTCAGTCCAGCAGGAAGGAAGGCCTCCTCCCCATATCCAGCTATCTAATTATATCCACCTCAAAGATTCCTCACTTCCGTGGGACTTCCTACCTCAGGGAAACTCTCCTTAGAGTTTCTTTGCTAAAGGAGTGGAAGAATGGTCTGCTTCTGGTGGAATCCTGGGTGCTGAGACCTGCAACCTGGGGCCTTGGAGGGACACGGTCTTTGTCTCCCTTGATGAGCTTTGCCTGGGTTTCCCCTCCCTTGCTTTCTCTCCATGGAAGGCATTCACATCCCAGCACAAGAGGTGACACTGCCCACATATAAGACACTCAAGATGTTGAGCTCAAAGCTCAAACACAGCCGTCAAGCCTTTCTCTTTATCCTCATTTCCAAGAGAGCAGTATTCTCTTCTTACAGGGAAAATGAGAGAATAAGCATGTAATGAAAGGCATCTGACCCTCAGCTTCCTTCAGAGAGATAAAAGGAAACAATGGGGATTTGGGTTTACTGGAGAGCATTTTTCCCCTTTAAACTGAGCAGATACTGTTCAGTCCCACCCAATTCATACCAAATGGGAAAAGAAAAATTAAAGAAAGCCTCCAAACTCATTTTTAGGAGAAATCTTCTGATTTATAGATGTTAATTTAAATCTAAAAACAAACAAATAAAAAGCAACATGGGCCAGTGTGTACCTGTTGCCTCAGATGGATGACATTAGGGTATGAATTTGAGTTAATAATTCCCAAAATATATGTTATGACATTACAAATTTCTTAGATGTTTTAGGTTCCATGGTCCTGTAAGTTCAGAAAACAATGATCTAAATAACGTGAAACAAATTTCTCATCTCAATCTTTCATCTTTACGAATGCGCATTGCGAATTTCTAAGAGGGACATGTAGGAGGCAGGGTTTTCTAAATATCAATTACCTTGAGACTCTTTCTTCCAGAACCATCTCAAGGGGCTGCTGAGCCACAAAACAAGCTTGGGGAGTGCTGGCCCAGAGAAAAGGGATCTCAAAAGCTGCCCACACTGCTCAAATTGCTGGCTTTAGGCCAGGGACACAAAAGACGGCTTTGTGGTCCACACAAGGCCCAGTCAGCCTCCCATGAGGCTACCCTGAGGTGTGGGGACAAAGCTCTTTCTAGTAATAAACTGTTCCTTTGCTGGGCCTTGCACATCTGTCTCCTCTGGGGCCCCACAGTGTGACCACAGTAGGTCTTTCCTTCTTATCTCAACAAACATTAGGTGTGAGGGAAAACAGAGATGCAAAGACACACACCTTTTCTTACAAAACTTCAGATTTTGCTGGAAAGCAGAGGTTCAGACAGAAAAGTGCAGAAAGCTAAGACAACTGTTTTAACTAGGGTTTGTGCATAGTGTCATAGGAATGAAAGAGGCGCACCCAGATTTGAGAATCAAGAAAGACTTCGAGAACTTGTCAGAAAGTCAAGGGCAACAGTGTTCCAGAAAGAGAAAGGCCATACAGCAGTGGTTCTCAACCAGGGGCAATTTTGCTCCCTCAGGGGATATATATTTGGCAATGTCTGGACACAGTTTCGATTGTCATAATGGAGGAAGGGGTGGACTTGTTACCGCATCCAGTGGGTAGAGGCCAGGGATGCTGCTAATCATCTTACAATGTACAGGGAAACCTAACAACAAACATTTATCTCTCTCAAAGGTCAATAGCGTTAGGGCTGAGAAGCCCTGCCATCAGCAAAGCACAGAGGGTTGAGCACAGGCTAACCTGGGGATCTGCATGTGTCTGGTGTTGTTTATCAGGGCTGGTAGAGACCCATCTCCCTCTCTCCCCACACCCAGATTACAAACTCCTCAAAAGCACTGACTTGCCCTGTTGGTGTTCATATTTCCAAGGCCTTGACTATGGTAAGTACAAAACGAAGGAGTGAAATAGGTTTCCCAAGGAGCAATGTCGATAATAATGAACACAGGTGTATGAAGTTCCTGTGGCAGCCATAACAAATTACCGCAACTTGGTGGGTGCAAACAACACTTACAGTTCTGGGGGTCAGAAGTCTGAAATCAACATGTTGGCAGGATTTGTTCCTTCTGGACGCTCTTAGGGAGAATCCTTCCTTGTCTCTTCTGGTGACTCCAGGTGTTCCTTGGCTTGTGGAAGCATAATTCTAATAGTGGCCTCCATCTTCCCATGAGTCTTCACTTGGCCTTTTCCTGTGTGTCTGTGTCTTCTCCTCTTCTGTTTCTAACAAGGACATGTGTCACTGGATTTAGAGTCCACTCAGTTAATCCAGGATGATCTCATCTTGAGATCCTTAACATAATTCCATCTGCAAAGACCCATTTTCCAGATCAGGCGACATTCAGAGGTACTGGGAATTAGGACTTGAACATAGCCTTTAGGGGGCCACCATTTAAGGCTACAACAGGGGCTACATGCCTGGAAGGCAGAACAAGAGAAACACTCATAGGAGGGGAAGAGTGAATCCTTCACCCGGCGAATCGTTTCTCCAAGAGTTGGCCACTTCTGGTTCTCACTTCAATAAGACAGCAAGATAAAACAGCAGGGGCATTTCATTTTGAAGCACAAAATATTTGTGTACAGAATATATGAGTACAAAATATTTTCAATGATAAAAGACCCTGTCAAGGAGAAAGCTCAGGGAGTCCACAAAAACGCCACCTAATTCACACGATATCCCTAGATTTCAGGTCTCTAAAATGCACTCTGCACAAGGACTTCATCCGTGCCAGTGGAGGAGAGCCTCATTTTCCTGAGAGTAGAGAGTAAAACTTGAGAAGCTCTCTCCAAAGCTCTAGATGCCACAAAGTAGCTCAGTCTAAGCCCAGTCCCCAAAATAAGGAACACTGGGCCTCTGTTTTAAACTTGGCCCTGTCACCTTAAATTATCCCCGCTTCTTGTCTTGACACAACCTCGAAAGGCTGCTCCTCAGACGTGGTTGCATCAAAGCTGCATTGGTGCAAAAGGGGCATATTTTAAAATGACAGATCTGAGAAGCAAGCCCTCGATAGTCTAAATGAATATATTATTTTAAAGATGGAAATGACTCCTGGAATACCCTGTAATCCAACACTTCTCAATAAATCTCATGTAACAAATTCTCCACAGATCTGAAGACCTGATCTTGGGGTAAGCAAGCGTGTCCTGGAGCCACAGTGGAGGGAGAATTGAAATAAGTGCTGCAGAAGACAGGGGACCAAGGGTGCCTTTGAAAGTGACTCCAAGATCATGTCACCACAGCAAGTATGAGTTAAAGGAGGGAGATGAACGACCAGTTTAACTGAGCTCCCCTCAGCCCTCCAGTTGGTAAAGATGAGACTTTCCCACTTTATACAAATACTCTGGTTCCTCGTTCCCCTGAAAGACTGGAGGCTGGGTGGGAAGGTTTTCCACTCTGAATGGCTTTCAATGTAATAATACTTAATACTCCTTTTTGAAACAGTTTCCTCTTTTTCTGAATATTTTCATGGGACTGTAACCCATTTGTACATAAAATTGGTTGAAAGTGACATGTTGAAAAGTCCAGCAAACACTACAGCGTGCTCTATTTTCAAGGAATATAAAATTGGGCTCTGTCTGACACCTTGAGTGCGCTTGTGAAAACAGAATGTCACATCTCAAAGGGTTATTCTTGATAGTTTAAAAAAATAAAATAAAATAAACAGACCTTTCTAGGCAAACAGCCCTTTTGTACTCTAGTTTCCATGGAGACACTGGCAATTGTACTTTTCATGGCATGGTCTTTTTCACTGGGTTTTTAAAAGTCTGGCTTAAGCAGCTGACCTAGTGACCCTCAGAATTCGGGAAATAATCTTTATCAAAGCAGCATATGATATTCTGATAGATCCTAAAGATAGTACCCATGCTATAGACCTAGTTCAAGAAAAGAAGATGTGTAATTGTTGTACAAGTTGGAGGAAGTGGTCGTCATTTTGTCCAGAGCAATGCTGCTATGATAATCCAGTTTATCCAATGTCCCTACTTTGAAAATTCCTGGATTTAAAGAACCAAACATATACTATTTAGAAAACTTAGTATTAGAAGAGTTCCTAATACTATATGTCAATACTCCCCTCTCCAGGAGGTGGAGCCTAACTTCCCTCCCCTTGAGAGTGTCTGGACTTAGTGACTCACTTCCAAGAAATAGAGTACAGAGAGGGATAAATCATAACTTAACAGTGAAAAAACCTGGTAGACACGAACTTAACAAGTGATGAAGTTTGATATTCTCAGTGATAAGTCATGTTGACCTCATGTCCTCCCCGACATGACATGAGTAGAAGGGCACTTCACCTCTGTAGAATTCTTCCCCTAAACACAAAACCCCAACCTAATCATCGAACAAAAGAGAAACATCAGACAAACACCAACTGAGGGACATTCTACAAAACACTTGACTAGTAATCTTCAAACTTGTCAAGATCATAAAAAGCAAGGAAAGTGAGAGACTGTCATAGGTCAGAGAAGACTAAGGAGACATCATGACAAAATGCAATTGATTTCCTGGATTTGATCCCATTATGTGAAAAAGACACTATGGGAAAACTAGTTAACTGCAAATAAAGTCTGTGGTTCAGTGAATAGTATGGTATCAGTGTGAATGACTCAGTTTTGACAAATGAGCCATGCTTACCTGTTCGAGACAGGAAAATGAGTGAGGAGTACATGGGAACTCTCTCTACTATCTTTACAACTTTCCTATAAATGTAAAATTATTTTAACATTTAAGAGTATATCTTAAAATTAAAATAATTTAGCACACTTTCAAGGCTAAAAAGAAAACGACCAAACAAAAAGATAAGAGAAAGTGCCACATTTTTGTGTAACAAGGTGGACTCATTTCCAGATGACAATACTGAGACAGGATTAGAAAAGTAGAAAACAAAAGTAAAGACCATGCAGTTGGACATGAAGTATAAATCCTAACAGAAAATCAGAGTTGGAGAAGGGTCCAAAACCAACAGGCAGATTGTTTCCTATTGTGCAGGACATGGGTCCTTAAACTATGATTGGAATCAAAATCTTTGAGGAAGCTTTGTAAAAATGCAGATTCCTGGGCCCCACCTTCTTGAGTCTTGTTTTTTTTAATTATTTTATTGAGGTCATAATGGTTTATAACATTGTGCAATATTATTATTTATTAGTTTCTGTATAGACTGCATCGTGCTCTCCACCAATAGTCTAATTTTTATCTTGATTCTAAATCAATAGCTATGAGACAGGACAGGATCCAGGCATGCACACTTCACGGAGACATCATTGCCTCTCTGTAGGAAAGCACACAGACTCTCAAAGAAGTGGAGTCTCTTTCTGCTGCCTTTGAATCTTGGCTGGTATTGGGCTTTGACCAATTGAATGCCCCAGAAGTGTCTCTACATAGCCATGATGATTAATGTTATGTGTCAATTTAACTTGGTCATGGGATGCCCAGATATTGAGTCAAATAGTATCCTAGGTGTGTACATGAGGGTGTTCTTGGATAAGATTAACATTTGAATTGGTAAAGTGAGTAAAGCAGATTGCTCTCCCTGATGTGGGTGGGCCTCATTCAATCAGTTGAAGGCCTGAATAGAACAAAAAAGCTGACCCCCCCCCCCCCTGCCCCCACATGAGAGAGAATTCCTCCTGAGTAACTGCTTTCAAGATGGGATATCAGTTTTTTTCTGCCTTCAGATTCTAACTGAAACACAGGTTCTTCCTTTGCCTTGAGACTGCCAGCCTTTGGACTGGAACTACACTATCAGCTCTCTTGGGTCTCCCACTGCAAATCTTGGGACTTATCAACCTTCATAAGTGCATGAGCCAATTCCTTATAATAAATCTCTCTCTATATATATATGTATACATATATGTATGTGTGTGTGTGTGTATATAACACATCCTCTTGGTTCTGTTTCTCTGGAGAACCTTAACTAATACACTAACTTATAAGGTGAAGCATTAAGAGACCTACAGCTTTTTTGTTCATTTATTTGGAGAGCTCCTTCTTGTTACCCAGCCACCAGCATGTGAGGAAGCCTAAGTGGTTTCATGGAGAGACCCCATGGAGGAAGGCTGAGGCCCCCACCAGAAGGTCCGGTTGAGCTCACAGCTGACAGCCAGCCCAATTGAAGGCCATTAGAGTGAGCCATCCTGGAGTCCCAGCTCCAAGTTAGCCTCCAGATGTCTTCAGCCCCAGGCAATATCCTGTGAAACAGAAGAACTGCTCAGCTGAGCCCAATCAACTCGCAGAATCATGAGAAAAAATAAACGGAGTTATCACAAAGACTAACCGGAACTCACTCCTGGAAGGGTTTGATAAGGACACACAGATGGAGACAGAGTTCAGGTTGGAGGCAAAAAGAACAGACGCATGTGGGTGGGTGTCATCCTGTGCTGGGAGAATCTTCTTTAAACTATTGTTTACTTAATTTCTTTTGGTTTAGAAAAGTATTACCATTATACCAATTATGTAAAAATGTACAAAGAAGAAACCAAAGCCTAACTTATCAGAACTAAATAGCTTATGAATGCTTTTTCTAAATAAAAGACAGGTCTCTTTCCTAAGAGGAATTTTGCCACCACCTTTTAAGAAAAATTTTTTTTCTTCCCATCTCTATATTTATCAGCCTTTTGAATTAAATGGGGAGGGGGTATTTTTTTAATTAATTCTTTGTTTATTCCCTGTTAGTGGGGAGCAGGGCATATTAGAGAGCAATATAAACTCTTTATTTATGAAGCATGTCAAAACTTTGTAATAACTTTTGAAAGTCTTTTCCCACTCCATTATTTGCATTTAAATTTAGCATATGTTTTTGACATGTAGAAACTGTAAATGTTATTAAATTAGTGTTTTTTTACCTTTGCAATTCATCTCATTGTTTTTATGTTCTGAAAAGTATTACACATCTGGATATAAGAGAATTTCCTATATTTCCTTCTAGTTTTTTCAAGGTTTCACAAATTGGTGAAAACATAGTCCATCTGGAATTTACTGTGATGTATGAGCTCCTTGGAAGGCCCCTCTTTCATCCTAGGGAGACTGTCTCTCTTGTCTTAAAGGCTCATTTCCTTGAATCTAGTATGATACAAAAAGAATAATTTAAATTGAATTTTAAAATAACATCAAAAGATAAAAATTATACAATTCATACCAACAGCAAGCATGCTCTAGAGAGAATAGTTTAAAAACTAGAATGTCCTTATAAATATTAGTAAGCACTCACTAAATAAAATATTTGAAAGCCCAAATACTTAAAAAAGAAACATGTGAAAGAAACCTCAAATCTACCACTTACTAGCTGTGTGATCCTAGGCAAGACCCTTAACTATCCTGAGCCTCAATTTCCACCTCTGCAAAATGCTAACGATAACACCTATCTTGAAAGATTGTTACGAACACTAGATATAAAGCATGAACAGAACTCACTGCAGGGCCTAAATGTCAGCTATCGTAAATTTAAAGTGTATGTTCTTTCCTCCTCCATACTGCTTGGAAGTGTGTACATACTTACACTTTTATACGCACATACTATGCTAGACTCTATGGCTTTGTTTCTTATTTATCCCCCTTCTGGATGACAGTCCTTAATGGCTGGCCTGTGACTTTACTTCTGTATCCTTAGTTCCTGTTATGGCACCTAAAGTATAGTAGGCCCTCAACTAATTTGTGTTGAATGAATAAATACCTTTAAAATATCAAAGAAAAATATCAGTGAGTGCAGGAGACTATCATTCAAACCAAATACAAAAAAATTATTGAGTATCAGACTATGGAGGAAACATTTGCTAAATTTTTAAATAATCAACAAATACCCAAAGGACAAGATCTACAGATGTGACTAGGTGAAGCTGAGAAATGCTGTGGTCTATTGTATTAATGTGAATGTTCACAGACTGCCCCTTGCCTGCCGCAAGTGCCTGGGAAATTGTGTTCTGATTTTGCCCCCTCCTCTCCACCTCTTCCTGAGGAGCAATGGGCTCAGCAGGACTTGCTCCAAGACTGAGGGGTGCAGAATGCGAGAGCGACCAGAGAAGAAAGAGACTAGAGGGTGAGGAGGAGTTAGGGAGACGTTAGGACAATCTTCACAGACAGCTAAGACTGGTTGGCGGGGGAGGGGGAAACTTTCAAACGCACTCCAGAGTGGAGAGAAGAGTATAGTGGATCTCTGTATATCCATCACCTAACTACAATTATCTACATTTTCCAGGTCTTATTTTATGTAGTTCCCACCACTACTCTGTTTTTGGCTGAAGCATTTAAAAGCAAATTCCGGATATCATGTCATTTTACCTGGAAATACTTGAGTGTACATCTCTACTGATAAGGATCTAACATGATCTCCATGTTATCCTACCTAAAAAAATTAAAAAGTCCTTATATCAAGTAAATCCAGTCCATATTCAAAGCTCCTTTTTCTTTCTAAAATGGAAAGAAGGATACTTTGATGAGAGAGGGGTATTTTTGGAGAATGAGACAATTTGAAGAGTGTGGGATATGAGAAACCAGAAGTCTGTAAGAAGGGAATATGAAACATGTTGCTGAGCAGTATGTAGACGGTCCCCTTAAACTCCTTCTAGAGGCAAGCATACAGATTGGGATTCTTCTTAGTTTTGGGCTACAGTAGTTTATCTCAAGAATAGTCTAATCAGTCACGGATTCAACCAGGCTGCACATCACCACAACAAAAGGAAATTAAGAGACCAACTGTCTGTTGCCAAAAATATTCTTTATCATATATGACAAAGGGTAGTTAGCCATCACAGAAAACAAAATAAAAGTTTAAATTCACAGGAAAAAATATCAAGACCCATAGTGAGTTGAACAGTGGCCCTTCCCCCAAAAATGTATGTCCATGTCCTAATGCCTGAAACTATTATCTTACTGGGAAAAAGGGTCTTTGCAGATGTAATTAAATTAAGGTCCTTGAGTGAGAAGACTGTCCTGGATTATGCAGGTGGGCCCTTATCTAATGACAGGTATCCTTATAAGATCGACCTACAAAGGAGAAAATGCACACGGAGTTGGAGATGTGAAGACAGAACAAAGAGATGTGGCCACAAGATGAGCACAAGAAACAGGAAGGGACGAGGAGTGGATTATTCCCTAGAGCCTCCAGAGGGAGTACGGCCCTGTGGAGACCTCGATTTCAGACTTCTGGTCTCCAGAACTGTGAGAGAATAAATAAATTTCTGTTGTTTTGAGACACCAACTTTGTGGTAATAGGAAAGCCACCATTGGAAACTAATACAAATCCAAGGAGAATCATGGGCAAGGTAGAGGAAGAAAGAAAAGACAGAGCCCTCCATTGGGCCTTCCAATAGAGACATTGCAGAAGTTCAGTGGTGACTGGAAAGTTGAGTTCCAGGTAGGATTTAGGGAGAAAGGGAAAAGTCTAGATGGGTAGGAAGAACGAATAGCATGAGAAGTCTTTAGGGCCTCGAGGGGAAGTTTGAACTTAACCTGAGGACAACAACAAGCCCCTGAAGAGGCCATTTCACAAGTGACACAGGAAGGGGTATGAACAGAGGGCTCAAGAAGAAACAGAAATAATAAATGAAAACCAAGAGTGTCCATCCTCAGTCTTATCACTCAGTGATACACTTGCTGAATCATAGATGCTAAATGAAGAGTTTACACACTAATGAGCAGGACAGATGTTAATAAAAGACACATCAATGAATATACAATTACTGGCTGACATAAATGCCCTGAAAAAGGGAAATTCAGTTCTGTGAGTTTCACTCCTGTCCTAAACCAGGGGGCAGAAGGACTTCCCTAAGGAGTTCAGCTTCAGCTCAGAAGTGAAGGAGTATTGCGTTCACCAGGCATCTTACAGTTTATCACAATGTGGGGGACACATTTCATTTTTTTCTTTTAAAACAAAAATTAAAAAGAGTGTGATAATTGTGTTTTATAATAAGAATAGATATTTGGTCTTTCTCCTCATTTGTGCCACGGAGCTCCTAAAGCTCTTAGAATTTCCTAGTAGATAAGAGCAATAAAGGGATCTTCTGTTATGTTAATGAGGTGACTTCTGGAAAGCACCTAAGAATGGCTGCTGGTTGCCAGGAGCACTAACTCTGTGATTAGAGGGTTGGAACTTTTATTCCTACTCCCCTGACTTCTGGGGAGAAGAGACAGGGCTGGAGGTTGAGTCAATCACCAATGGCCAATGGTTTAATCAATCACATCTATTTAATGAAGCCTCCATTAAAACCCCAAAAGGACAGGGTTTGGAGAGCTTCCAGGTTGGTAAACCAGAACGCATCCACATGCCATCTTGTGGTCCCCAAACTCCACGAAGACAGAAGATCTTTTGTCTGGGACCTTGCTCTATGTGTCTCTTCATCCGGCTGTTGATTCACACCCTTTAATAGCCTTTGTAATAGACCAGTAATCTAGTGAGGTAACAGGTTTCCTGAGTTTCATGAGCCACTCTAGCAAATTAATTGAACCCAAGGAGGGGGTCATGGGAACCTCTGATTTATAGTCACTCAGTCAGAAGCACAGGTGACAACCTAGACTTGCTATTGGCATCTGAAGTAGAGGGCAGTCAAGGGACTGAGCCCTTAATTTGTGGAATCTGATGCTGTCTCCAGGTAGACAGTGTCAGAATTGAGCTGAATTGCAAGATGCGCAGCCGGTGTCAGAGAATTGTTTGGTGGGTGGGAAAACTCCCACACCTACCCTGGAACCACATGCAGAACCTTTAGAGGGGATGATGGAAGGATCGCTGTATATCTAAAGATGAACATTTTTAAAACCAGGTTTCTATTTTTAAACCCACACTGCTGTGTGCTTCCAGCTAGTAAGCTCCATTGAGATATCACTTTTACTAAACAGTACCATATTCTTCTATAAATTGGGAAATTCAAGGTTTAAATTCACCGAGAAACTTTATTTTGCAACTATCAACTAGTAAGTGCCAGGCCTGCCACAATAACAATATTGAAATTTGGTCACCATTCAATGAATTCGACCCTGAAAAAAAGTGAAATGGGAAAAATCTTCTGTATTGAAATAATCTGGCCCCGCCATTCTCATGATTTGCGGTACCAGGTAATTTTCCATGTAGATTTGGCCTGAAAATACAGACGAAAAGTTCAAACAGGGACACAGTGTCTCTTTGGCCTAACCCTGAAGGGATGATTGCCTTGACCATACGTTTTTTTATTGTCCAGTTAAGTTTTGAGTAATTCAGCTGATGGGATTTTCAGCCCTACCCATGGGCTGTGACTCATTCTACCGTCAAATTAACAGCTCTTTTGGAAAATGTTTTTTCATGACTTGGCCAGAACTTTCCATGGCTTAATTTCATCCCTTTCTTCCCAAAGAAACTCTTTGAACAAGTCTAATGATTGCGCACTTCAGAAGAGCCTTTATTTCTAGCAATAGCAAATAAATGCCTGACCAACCTATTGATTTCAAGTTTCTTCAGCGCCACGGCCTGATGCCTTCACCTTCCCTCTATATCTGCTTATCAACTCTTTCTCCATTGCTAAAGTAGATTTACAGTATCTTGAAACATCCAATTCATGGGATTATGGGAAAAAGGAAACGATGCACGGAAGGGCGGGTCAGGATGCCTGGATTCTTGCTCCTCTAAGAACAGTGAGACTTGAGCCAAATTGCTTTCTTTCCTGGCTTCTTCATCTATAAAATAAGGTTTCTGCTTATGCTCCATCCTCTAACATTCCTTTGGCCAAAATATGCCAAATGACCAAGCTCAAAATCAAAGGGGCTAAGAAGTAGACTCTGTCCACAAAGGATATCTGCCTACAAAGCTCTTCCCTCTACTGAATTTTGAGCTCCTCATAAACAGGAAATATCTTACGCATTCTTGTTATCAGCCTGTTGTACTCTGCCTAAAACCTAGCAGATTAGACCATCTTACCTTCTTACAACTTTAAGCAGTCCTCCCACCCCCACTCCTGACACTGGTCAAGACAAGCTGTACTGGAGGAGAAATGAGACATGTTTTTGCTACATCCAAAGGTGGAACCAGGCAGCGATGAGGACTTTGCCTTGTTTGCCTGGCTTGTTCCTACCCTTCCTTCATGACTTACCTCCTCCATAAAGCCTTCCCCAAACCCAGGTAGAACCTATGCATGCCCTGCTCATCAGGGCAGGACCAGTTAGGGGCCACCCACAGAACCATGAATTTGAACCAGAGGTCAGGTTCAGACTGCTGTTACTCTGAGGCTAATCTATCAATGCATCAGGTCAAAGGCTGAAACTGTAGCCAGGAAGGGAGCCAGCACCTCAATCCAGGAAATACAGAGTGTGCATATAACCAAAGAATCAATGACCAGCTGCCAGGTTTAAAGCTAAGAGTCAAGAGAGCAGAATAAAGATTTGGGTACAAGATAGAAGAGCTCAGACAATTCAATAAGTATTATCTTTTTTATGTTATTTCTTGAAGATGGCAGAGCTGGATACTTCCTCTCTGTTTCTATAGCAATTGGGCAAAACTTTATTAGAGCACTTTTCTCAATACCTCATAAACTGTTTATGCACCAACCACTCCCATTAGTGTGTAAATTACTTGAGAGCAACAATTCTGTCACCTTCTCCTGGCATCATCAGCACCTAATACAATGGTTAAGGCTTCAGAGGAGGAAAGGAAGGAGAAAAAAGGAAGGGAAACAGGAGAGGGAGGGAGAACCAGGAAGAAAAGGGAGGGGAGAGGTGGGGAATATGCTTCTCAAAGTCAGCACGGTTAAAGACTTGATTTCTGACACCTCCCAGCGACAAACCAGTTCTTCTTCCAGTGTTCTCCATCTTTGCCAGGGATACCAATGACTACCGCCTAGGCATGATCTTTTATTCTCCTCTTTCCCTCATCCCTCACATCCAGTTACCGGGACAGTCATCGACCTCCCAAATATAAAGCAGACCCAACCTTCCCGTCATCGTCAACCCTCCATCCTACTCCAAGTCCCTCCTGAACTCCTGCAGCAGTCTCTCAGCTGTCCTTCCTGCCTCCTGTCTAGCCTTCCTGCAAACACCAAAGTGACCTTTTTTAAGTGTAAGTCAGAATATATCATTTTACTGATCAAAATCCTCCAGTGGTATCCCACAAGCCTGAGTCCAAAATCGAAGTCCTTATAGTGGCCCACAGGGCCCTACGTGTCTAAACCTGCCTACCCCTCTGATCTCATCTCCCTCCACCTCACCTGGAACACTGGGTTCGAGCCACACTGCCTTCATTATATTCCTTGTACACGTCACACTTGTTCCCAACTCAAGGACTTTGAGCTTGATAATCCCTGTCTTTGCATGGCTGCCTCCTTCATTCAAATGTCAGCTTCTCAGAGAGTATTTCCCTGATGTCCCTGGTGAAAGTTGACACACACACACATACACCTTCATGCATGCACACACACACTCACACATCCCACACACAAACACGCTCACACAGGCATATACACACATACACATTTACATACACTCATGTACATATACAATCACACACAAGGCATACACACATATACCCACATTTACATCTGCACCTTCACACACTCACACATACATATGTATACACATACACACACACATTCATATATATACCTACACACATACCCACTCTCACACACACGTACACACAGGTTTAAGCCAATATAAACATAAAATTAAGAGTCAGCTTCACAGTTCCAGGCTGGGTCTACTAAAACTTTGATGTTTGATTTGCCCTACAAAAAATGCTTTCTTTATTGTAATTTCTCAAGTTCTGTGTATCAGTGGAAAACTTTGTTTTAGTCTACAAATTAGGATAACCTTAGGAATAAAAGGCATTTTTCACATTTCCAAAGTAGTCTGGAGAGTTGTGTTTTAAGCAACATACTGAGATTTTGTTTAGTTCTGTGGTCTCTCCAGAAATTAAAGCCTGATATTCACTTTGACAGCCTGCATCTTACAATGACTGAGAAATGAAGACTTGAATTCTAGGCACCTGAGAGTTACATGAAACTGTGCAATTCTTATAAACATTACAAGTCTTCTGGAGCCTATGAATTGCCTCCATTTAAACTCAAAAGCCCCATGACATGGTTCCCGGGGCCTGTAAACCCTGTGATACCAGCCATAATAACTCCCCTGGCAAGAAATAAGCTTCACTTCCCGCAGCCTATAAAGGACCTGGCCTGACCTTTAATATCAATCAGAGGTAACGTGTGCCTGGGAAAGCCCAGGCCTGGGGCCTGAGATGGGGAGCAGGCCTGGAGCCCCCAGAACCTCAGCTCTGCCTGGTAGCCTGAAAAGCACTGGAGGCATGCCTGCTCCTGTGGTGGGAACTCCTGCAAGCTTCTCCTTCATCATCTCTGGGGAGGAGATACGACTACCTACCCCACAGGATTATCTGAGAATTAGGAGGATTCAGTACACACTGATGGAGAAACCATCCTATGCCAAGTGCTGTCAAGGATATAGTATGGTCTGGACCTTGAGGGGTGTGGAGACCCACGGGAGAAGCAAAGCCAAAGCAGACAGTTTGAATATGTCACGGTATATCATCTACATGTTAAGTAAGGGGTCTGCATGTGGATCATGCTCAGTAAGTGTTAATCTTCCCTAGAGATTCGTGGGCTCATAGAACTAAGCCAGTGTTAGGGTGACCATATGACCCGACTGACCTAGACAAAGCCAGGTTAGAGCTATTATCCTAGAATAATTATTCCTTTCACCATCAAAAGTACACCAGATAGGACAACAAAGTGTGTGGTTACCACAGCCAATGTTCTCACTTTTGCTGAAAAGGAAATCGCAGCCCAAAGGAAAGAAATGACAGCTGACATCCACACCCTGACTCCCCTGGTCATTTTTAAAACCCTGGAGAAGTTCAAGAATCCATAGCCTTCTCTGCTCTTTCAGCATTTCAACCATGGCCTGGCCCTCTTCCTGACTCCACTGTCTGTATGGAATTCTAATAGTAAGAAACACCCTCTTATGTTTTCTGAAATAACTCGAATCACAGATAATGAGACATGTATATGCAAGTGGCAATTTATGTCATATGGTGACATTTATTATTTACTTAAATTCACAGCAAACTTTGGACCATACAGATTGAATGCAGTCATGCACTGCATAACGATGTTTTGGTCAGGGAGGGACCGCATATACAAGAGTAGTCCCATAAGATTAGCACCATATAGCCTAGGTGTGTAGTAGGCTATCCCATCTGGGTTTGTGTAAGTGCACTCTATGATGTTTGCACCACGACTAAGTTGCCTAATGATGCATTTCTAAGAATATATCCCCACTGTTAAGTAGCACACGACTGTAACTAGGAATTATTTGGAAGCTAGTATATAGCAAAATGGACCTTTTCAGCATAAAGGTGAATTCCACACCTTTGTTATGTAAAGTCCAACATCAGATATTTACCAGCCACTCCACTGAAAAACAAGAATTCAGTAGGGTTGGGCAGGATTGTCTCAGCAGCAACTCTTGAAGGAAGTTATCTCAATTAATCCATGGTAACTCTACAAGATAGATATCATTTCCACTTTCACAGCTAAGGAACCAGAGGCCCCCTCAAGTTTACCTAGTGTGATAGTCTTCTGACATATCAACATGGCAAGGCTACAGTCTCTGGTTATTCCGTCAAACACAAATCTAGGACTTGCTGGGAAGATATTTTGTAGGCATGCTTAAAGTCCAGAATCAGTAGAATTTAAGAAGGGAGATTATCCTAGATAATTTGGATGGGCCTGATTCAATCAGTTGAAAGGGCTTAAAAGCAGAGCTTCCCTGAGGAAGAAGAAATTCTCCCTGTGGACTGCAGTGTCAGCTCCTGCCAGAGGGTTTCAGTCTGCCCATCCTGACAGCCTGCCCCACAGATTTCAGACTTGCCCAGCCAGCCCCCATAATCATGTAAGTGAATTCCTTACCATAAGTCTCTTAATATATACCTCCTACTGGTTTCACCTCTCCACTTTTACTGTGACTTATACACCTAGTTAGTACATAGCGTAACCAGAGTTCATTCTCAAACCTCTAAAAGCCATGTTGTAGTTCTCTTAGATGATTCTCTAAAATTCTTTGAAGTGTTTCTCTCAATTGCTCCCAATTGTGATTCACAATCAATGATAGTCTTATACTTATATCAATTGCTGATAAAGCGTTACTTTTGGCTGATATTGGTCACTTATATGCAAAAAGGCATAGCTCAGATAGAAGAATGGATGAAAGAAAGAGGACAAGAAGGAAGAGGAGGGAGGAAGAAGAATATGGATTAATATTTATTATGTATTTACCATATGTCAGACATTGTCAAGGATTTTCATATTCTTTATAAAATTTACTAATTGTGGTATACTAGACTAATGTTCAGAGATATTCACTTCCTCCCTGAAGCATCTGTGGGAGTATATTTTCCCATCCATGACTCTGGGCTTAGACACATGACTTTCTTTGGTTAATGGGATGTTGGCAGATGTAACATAAGCAAAGGTTTGAAATGAGCTTATATTATACGATGTGCCGTTATATGCTTCTACCATCACAATGAGAAAAATACACTCTGGTAGGCCTACTGATGCAAGGAGATGAGAGATACATGGAGCAGATGTTATCTTAACCTGCGGCTTAGTACCAACGACCCAAACCCACTCTAGGTCAGCCAAACCCCAGCTGACCTGCAGATACGCAAGTTAAATAAATGCTTATTTTGTAGGGCATGGAGATTTTGTGTATTCATTATGTAGCAATGGCTGATTGACATATTAAAATAATAAAAGGAGAATAATTTCTGCCTATCAGAGCTACATTAAGAGTTTAAGAGTCTTTATGCAGAACTTAATTCATGAACTAATGATAACTAATGATTCTGGATAGCAGAACTACAATCAGGGTCCAGAAAGTGGAAGCTATAATTCCAAATCTCCTCTCCAGGCAGATATAGTCTCTCAGGGTCATAGGAGTAATGTAGAGGTAGAGATGTTCAAAGTCACATAAATTGAGCCTTATTTGCTACGGGGTTCTACATAGAGAAGAGAAAAGACTGTGTTTTACCATACAAATTCCCAACACTTGCAGATTACACAAGACCTTATGAATTTTCAGTAACCGCATTTCCTTACGTACCATTTAAAGTACATATATTTATATCCGATATTAATTAGAGTGGATAAAACCTCAAGTCAGTATATTCAAATCCAAAATCAGTATGGTACCTAAGGAGTTGCTGCAGAGATAAGGGGCAACCTCAGCAGGCATTACTTCCATTCATACCCATCCTAGATTCAACCAGAGTAACTCCATTTTTAATTGTTTTATACCCTGGATTCTGCATTAAATTCTCTTGGAACAAGAGTGAGCCCTGCAGCAAAGATGAGAGTAGAAATCTCTAAAACACACAACTGAAACTAAACTCATTTTTTTTGCCCCCCATAAACGAGGGGAACCCCTCGTTGGTTCCCCTTCTCAAAGAGTCTCACTACTTTTTATCCTCAGCTGAGTAAGCCACCCATCTGGAAGTTACTTTTATCCCTATTTTACCATTCCCATCTCATCTGTCTCTTAAACAGATGACACATATGTGCACCTCTCTCTACTTGAACTGTCACCACCCTTGTTCTGACTGCCATCCCTTACCTAGACCTCTCAACAGTCTTCCAATTTTAGTTTCTCTATCTCTAACTAAGGCTGTCTCTAGAAGACAGACTCCAAGATAGCCTCCAAGGAGCCCCACCTCTTGATGACATCCTCCCCTTTTGTGTAATCTCATCTCCTTGAGTGACTTGCTTCTAACCAATAGAATACAGCGAATGTGATGGGATGTCACTCCCCTGAATAGATTACATAGGATTCTGGTTTCTGTCTTGCTGGTAGGCTCTCCCCATTGTTGGTTTTGATAAAGCAAGCTGCCATGTTTGAGCTGCCCTGTGGAGAGGCCCACGTGGTAAAAAACTGAGGGTGATTTCCAACTGAAAGCCAGCAGGGCACTGAGATCCTAAGTCCAACAACCTGCAAAGAACTGAATCCTGCCAATAACCACACGAGCTTGGAGGTGACTCTTTCCCCAGTTGAACTTTCAGATGAGACCCCAGCCCCAACTGACACTTTGACTGCAGCCTCATGAGAGACCCTGAGGACCTAGCTAAGTCATACCTGGATTCTTGACACAGAAACTGTGAGGTAATAAATGGATGTCGTTTTAACTCACCAACTGATAATTTGTTACACAGCAATAGATAACTAATACATCCCTCCAATGCACATTCAACACCACAGCCAGAGGGATGGTTCTAAACACAAACTTGATGATGCTCTTCCTCCAATTAAAACCCTTTCTTCAATGTCAAAGGAGGCAAAACAGCAGCATTCATTGAGAGCCTGCTACATGTGGATGCTTTCATGTGCTGTCTCGTTTAATCCACACAGTGATCCAGCAAAGTTAGGGTTATTAGGCTCCTTTTACAGATTAAGAAAACTGGAGGATTAAGTAACTTATTCAAGACTACAAAACTAGAAAATGACTAAGCCAGAACTGGGACCAAAATTGTCTGGCTTCAAAACTCTTCCTGCTACACGATGCTTCCACAAAACCCAAAGCATCCTGGTGCAGAATTAGGGAGATGCTCAAACCAGACAATTGAGGGGAGACGAAAGTTAAGGCCTGAGAAAAGGGGAAGTTCAGTGAAATAAGGGGGGCGGGGGGACGGCGAGAAAATTGGAATGTTTCTGCACAGCGTCTGACTTAGGAAAGTTTCACTGATCTCCTTGGAAAAATGGAAATTTGTCAAAAATAAGCTTGTTTATTATAAATCTCAGGGCTCTGAATTTCAGTGGACTTTGTGAGAGGTGTTTGAAACTCGAAGGTAAAATTCCAGAGTGAGGAATCTGTAGGTTCCTTGTCATAGGGTTACCCTGTTGGCAATGGCCTGAAAGAGATCCTCCTAACATAAAAAATATGGAGACTTATCCTGCCCCATCTCAGCTTAAAGTGTCTCCTTGTAACAAAAGTACATCCTACTCTTACCTCATCATTCGACACTCTGGCAAAAACTTAAACCTCCTAGAAGTACCCCATTAACCTCACAAATCCCCTACATACCAGAAGCTGCATCAGCCTTTACAAACGAAACGGACAGAAAAGGTCACAGAAATCTTACAAGGATGTTGAGGCATTACAGGTGTGTTCTTAGAGAGGAGGTCTTTGATAAATTGAGCATGAGTCTCTAAGAGAGAAGAGCCAAAATGTCAACCTCTTCCTCCCCTCAGATTTATGAATCTTCCAGCTAGAGGCAAAAGCATCACTCCATCAAGATCAAAGCTCAGAGAGGTGAGAAGAAAAGGGAGAGGACCAGAGATGCCCCTGGGATGGAAGTATGTCTGTTTTATGTAACATGCATGGTCTGTGTTCTAGAAAGCATACTGCTTAGGAAACCCATTTAATAGTCCCCATAAAATAAATACTTTCTTTGCATTAAGAATACAAAAAGATGGATATGCTCCTTCCCTGGAATGTATAAAGCAAAGGTTAAAAGTTCCACCATGTTTTCAGCTCAGAGGAAATAACTTTTGATTCATCAGCCCAGAGTCCAGATTTTTCTTGGAAGAATAAAACATGGAGACTGAGAGTATTTGCAATACTTCAGCTGCCACGCTCTGTTGTGTCAAGGTACTTACTGATAAAGGCGTTGCTAGTCGTTGAAGTCAAAGCAGCCTCCAAAGATTGACTTAAAAGATAATAACTACACCAGAGAGCCTTAATAGTTTGCTGAACTCTGTGATATGCATTCTTGGAAGACTGCATAAATATCACATGATTCACAGACTCATTGATATTTCCACTTTCATATTTGCTATTTGGTATGATGGTAATTAACAGAAAGATATTAGGCAATGCTGTGATTATGGACAAAGAACAAAGGCTGAGAGAAACCAACTTCTCAGTTCTAAGAAAAGAAACACCAAAGGAAATGAAAATATCAAAGGGCTATGTGTCCCTTGATACACGTTTCAGCCAAACTCAGACATGTGCAAAGGGCTGCTCAGTCTTGTCTGAGTAACACCTCATTTCTCAACATTTGTAGACTTTGCAAAGGCTGAACAAGGACAAAAAAGGAGCATGAGGATCCAGAAGATCAAGCCCTGAACTAGGATATTAATCAAAGGCATTGCTTCTGATCTGAATCCATCCCTTCTCTTGCTCATCTGCAAAATGGGACCAACGCTATTTGTGTCGTCGAAATCACTTCTTTATTCATCGAGTCATCCATTTCTTTCAATCACTTTAATGTATAAGGCACTGGGAACAATGGTGAATGCACCACGGGACCAGCCCTCAAAGGCTTCCCAGTCGAGGAGGGGAGATAAAACAGGTATGTGGAAAAGAACATTCACATTGAGAGTGGCAAGTGTCATCTTAAATAAGCAACAAAAGGAAGTGGTATCACCAGCTGCCAAAAATTTGGTACCAAACTTGAAATCTCTCTCACGAAAGCATAGGATCTCACAGCAAGTCCTTTCGCCGCATTCACGGTATCATCTTACTTTCTTACTTTTATATTCTTTTAGCCTAAATTTTCCCCTTAATTTTAAGTTTATTCTCTTTACCAATCTTGTCTGATCTTCGTAAACCTTTTCTTGAACAAAGAAGGCTATAAATAAAGAGATAAGCAGGTGACTTGGAGAAGCCTTCGTAAATATGTGCTTGACTGTAAATGACTGATGTACGTATGGGACGTGCGAATTGTTAACTGCTGTACAACGTAAAGAATACGTTGTTCTTGTGATCATGATGATGATGATTATCTTAACACAAATTGTTTCTATTCCTATCAACATGGAATGTAAATTTATACAAATCTTTTCTGACAAAAGATCCAACAGTGTTTCTAAGCTATAATAGAAGGACCTACGCATGGTCAGGGCTGGGTAAACTGATCCTATTCACTGGCTTTCAGGCTCAGTCCCAGCAGCTGGGGCTCAGACTCTTCTTGTGACTGAACTAAATGCTCACCAAGTGACACCTATGTCCCCTGAGGACAGAATCCCAGACCCAGTTGCTAGGTTCTGATCTGCCTTCTGTTCTGAGAGAGGGACTTGCCAGAATCTTCTCCCTGGGCAAGAAGCTGGAAATGAGGGAATAGATAAATCCATACTCCCAGCCACTTAGGGGCAAGCTAACCTCATGGTGCTCCCTAAGCCTGAAATCCTGACCTCCTTGCTCTGCCTCTCTGAATATTACTCATCTTCAAAGCCCAGTCCAAATGCCACATCCTCAGTAAGGCCTCTGTCCCTGGCAGCATGGCGGGCTATCCTCTCCTTCCTCCCAGTCTCTATCACAGAAGCCCTGCATCATCCTTGCCGTCGGTGCTCCCTCTGATGAGCTCCTGGAGGCGGGCACTGTTCAGAACCAATCCTACTCATCCCTGGGAACCTTCCCCAGCGACGGGCATGGTGCCCAGAATTTGCTCAGTTAGTACATATTAAATCACCTTTTTTCCCCTCAGTTTTCCTTTTCTTTTTTATAACTTCTTGGATAACACCACCACCAAAACTCTTCAAAGGGAGGAACCATCAAACATTTCGTGTCAGGCCAATTAGCAGGAACATGTGCTGTCGTTAACTGAGAGTGAGAACAAAGACTGTGAGGACACATTTCACTTTTTGCCATGGTGAAGAAGGATAGCACAGGGTGGCAGTAAGTGGGTCTGAGTTCAAATCCTGACTCTGAAATTTAGCATTTTTGGGACACTTTGTAAGTTTCTGAAATTCTCTGACTCTTTTTACACTTGTAAAACTAGGACTGTGAAAGACTATGGGGAAGACTCAATGAGAGTGATTAGAGCATCCAGGACCTGGAGCACAGCAGTCACTCAACAGACGTGGCTTCCTTCCTTCCTCAAATGAGGAAGCCAAACTAATCCCATCCTCCCAGGAGAGAGGAAAAAAATAAACAAAAAGAGAATCGAGCAATGTCAGAAAGAGCAAGCACATTTGTATAAAGACTCATTCCTGCTCACGAAGGCATAACTGAATAATTCAAGTTTGCACCCAAGGCAATTAATTGGCCAAGCCCCACAGACATCCATCTATGCTTTAGACATGGAAATTTATATTAAATTCTTAGTATGCTTAGGATACATAATGCTAAAACTAAATAAGATTGAACTGACGATGAAAAGCATACCATTTTTTAAAAGTCAAGTTTTGAATGTTTTTCTTAACAGAGCATTAGTGTACCTCTCTTCATATATATATAGATGGGACTTGAACCATCTGCTTTATTAAAAAACAAAAAAAGACATAACGAAAAGAGGTCCAATTGTAATTGGCAGTAAGAAAAATTGCATTCCTCCTGCTTTTTGCTCAGGCATACTGCCATCAAAGTGTTATGCCATAAAATTTAATTTTTGAGTTTTGAATGATTTACAGTGGAGCAGAACTTATAAATCAGAACAGTAATCATTGCTATGAATAGAGATGTATGTTTTTCCAAAATGTCTAAATGAAATACTTTGACGCACACTAAAAGACCTGCACAGTTCTCCAAAGGCAGACATAATTGAAGTTAATCATTCTTGTTTGGACAGAAGGAAACTTACTGACACCTAGGCACCTCCCCCTCCTTAAAATGAAGTGATCAAATAGTCATCATCTCTTCTTATGAAAGCAGTTAATCACGGCAATATATCATACTATTGCAACTCGGTTTCTAGCCTTGTCTGTTGAGTTTGTAAACCTTTTCTAACGTCTTTGAATGTGTCTTTAATCAGATGCAATTCTTATAATAGTTAGGACACCCAGAGTATCAGTATGCAAAAGCCTTGTTTACGTATGCTCACCAAGACAGAATCCCTCCCATTCTTTCACAACCCAATATCCAACCCAACAGGAAGTCCTCTGCACTTTGCCACTTCTGTCTATCTACCTATTCTGCACCCTCCCCATCTCTTACTTGAATCACTGCCACCGCCTCCTAATTTCCTGCCTGCCTCCAGTGTGGGGGGAGCAGAGGAGTGGGCTGCCCCAAACGTGAATTGCATCATGGCACTCTCTTTCTTAAAATTCTCGAACACCTTCATATGGTGCTTAGCGTAATAGACAGCCTTCTCACGGTGGCTTTTGGGGGCCTACGTGAGCCTGGCCCTGACCACTCACAGCCCTCATGCAGTTTCTCCTCATTAATTCTTTCTATTCTGCAAACACGTTACTTTGTACATACTCCATGATCCCAAATTTGTGGTAAATTCTGGATGGACAGATAGAGATGGATAGATTTACATATTGCATACCAAAAATACAGGAAGAAAAAACATCCATGTGTTAATAGACTTTATCTCTGATGGGTGGGATTTTAGGTAACTTGCTATTATTCTCTACATTTGGATGTATATTACAAAATTTTGGAAATTAACATATTTTAGTTCAAAAGAGGAAAAGACAGCAGACATATTCTGCAGGACTCTAAAGTGCAGAACTAGGACTGTTAGGTGCAAACTCATAAAAGAAACCAAGGTTCAAGTCTTAACTTCTGCAGAAGAAGGATAACAGAAGTCTTCATTCTAAATTTTATCATCCCCAAAAGTCTTTCCCAATGACTGACCAATCAAAACATTTTTTTTGAACAGCTGTGCTCTGATCTCCCTCCCCTGAAATGTAGACAAAGGGCCCCTGGAGCCAGCATGGGCCACAGAGATAAAGGGCAGCTCTGAGAATAGCAGTCAGAATTAGGGAGAGAGTCTGAAACCACATAAGTCGTTAAGCATCTAGTAATATTAATAAATACTTAAGGTTTTTAATCTCTCCAACCAGATTGTAAGCTCTATAAAGGCAGGGATCATATCTATCCATCTCATTTGTTTAACAAATACCTATCCATCTTATCTGTATTTACAGCTGCAAAACCTACCTCATGCAAGCACTGTTTTAAGTGTTGAGACCACAGCAGTGAAGACGAGAGACTCTGCTCCTGGCTTCACGGGATTGCATTCTAATGGACAAAGAAAGAAAATAAATAAATTACACATAATACTAGAGAGGGATAAGTAATACCAGAAAATTAAAATAGAGGAATGAGATGGAGAAAGACGAGGTGTCTTCTTTACATAGTATGCCAAGAGACACTTCTTGAAGGAGTCTATACTAGAGCTGAGAGAAGAATGATAGGAAAAAGCCAGTCCCAGGACATTGCCTTCTGGGGGGCTGAGGATAGTTGCGAGTGAAGTTCTGGAGCAGGAAAGCCCTTGGGGTGTGAGAACAACAGACGTAAAGCTAGTTTGTCTGGAGCTGGGGGGGAGAGGATGAGTGGCAAAGGAAGGAGATAAGGTCAGATACACATAGCCAGATCATGAAAGGTCTTACCCATCATGTAAGGAGTTTGTCTTTTTTCTAAGTGTGATGAAAATCCATTGAGAGTTCTAAAACAGGGGAGTGAAGCGATCTTGCTTTTGAAAAACTCACTCTGGCTACTGTGTGGGGAATAGACTAGTGGACACAGGAAAAGACCAGTTATGTGGCTATCGCTGAGATGTTGAGGTCTTGGAATAGGACGTAGCCATAGAAAGGAGAGAAAGGAATTCCTTCCAGGCTGCAGGTGGAGTTGACAGAATCAGCAATGGAAATAGTGAGACTAAGGAAAAGCAGGGATCAAGGATGACTCCCAGGCTTGGAACTTATTCACAAGCGTGTCTCCAGCACCCAGCTCAGGTCTTGACACAATGAGCACTTGGTGACTGAGTGGATGGATGGATGAATAAATGGATAGAATGACCATGAGAAGGAAAGCCTAGAGCAATTCTATGTGTTTTGGGGTCGGGGGGAGGCATCAGCCATCTTCCCCAATTCCTGAGGACCCACTAGGCATTTTCTAGGGGTCTTTACAGGGACAGCAGTGGGGAGGACAGGACTTAAGAGCATGTGGATTTCAGTGATGCTGTGGAGTGAACAATCTTGTATTTAAGTAGCTCCAACCCTCACTCGCTGTTTGTCCTTGTGTTACTTTGTTAGCCTCTCTGAGCCTCAGTTTCTCTAGCTACAAAATGGAGATAATTGTATCAACCTCATAGTCCTGTCTCTGCTGTGCATGGCTTGTGCAGCCATGGGTGAGCCACTTAAGCCCTCTGAAACTCAATTTCCTCAAATAAGCACTACTATCTCTCTCACAAGACGATTAGAAGGTTAAGTAAAAAAAAAAAAAAAAAAAAACACAAATAAAGAAAGAAAAATGCATATATTGATACAGAAGTGCTTTGTCACCCTTGAGGACCACACAGACCAGAGCACAGCTGTTGCGTCAACATGACTCAGCAAAGCCAGGTAAGGGCAGGAGGAACCCCCACGACCAAACCAACGTCAGGACTTGCCTAGAGGCACAGTCTCCTTTTCACCAAGACGCCCATGGCCATCATTTCTGACTATCATGGTTCCAACAGGGGCAGGGCCCTGTCTCACAGCCATCTGTCAGGATGTGAAGAGAAAAGGTTTGAAAAGACCAGAAAGGAGAGGTTTGGGGGCCCTGTGCAGCATTGGGTTCAGCCTGTAGGAAGAGCACTGCATTGTGGGCACTCCAGCACTAATTGAGGATGACGGGCTGGATAAATGTATTTATAGCTGCAAAACCCAGAACTTTCTGGCTTACACCCCATCCTACTCTAAATGCCCCACACCTGAGGCCCACTGGGCACACAGGCTGGGAAGGGAGGAACCCAAGAGCATGGAGGGCCAGAGGACCAGATATAAATCGCATCCAGACTTCCTTTTCTAAACCCAGGAAATACCAGTCAATTTATATCTCATCATCTTAACCCTGCAGGTCTGGTTAATGGTTTGACCCATGTATTCTCTCCTTTTCCAAAATCTTGTCCTGTTCCCTCTTAACTTGATTTACTCTACTTACTCCAGCTGCTGACTTTGGCAGGTTTTCCAGCTCTCAACCGACCGCTGCATGCGGGCATCATCCTGAATGGTTTCCACTGCAGCAAGGGTGCAATGGCTCTCGCTACAAGCTCGAGAAAGTGCTCACTCTCATAACTTGGGCTGGAAAAACACCCTCCCTCGGCCCCACCCCTCTTCACTTTCAACACCCAGGCACACTTTGGGGCGCAGCATGAAAAGCCAGGCTAAAAGGGGCTTGTATTTTTACACCATATTTGAGTTAGCTGTTTTATCTGGACGTCAACCTGAGCAGGGAGACGAGGGGGAGAGAGAGGGGCTTTATGAACTCAAAACCAAAATAGACCATTTAAGCAGGGCTGAGTGAAGTCACTGAATGTGCCGTGGAAAATACTTTCAAGGCATTTTATAAATTTTGCACCCAAAAAAAGTCTCAGCCAAGTTGGACTAGCAGCTTTCAGATATTCAAATCCTCCATTTTTCCATGATTTTCCTTATGGCTTAGGGACTTAAGAAAACAATGAGAACGTGTCCCAAAAAGTTACATGAGCACGGCGTGTAAGCTCACTTTCCTACAAATGAGCCACAAAAATTACAGGCTCTGTGAAGAAAGTGACCTTCTCAGAATTCTCCCTCCTTCTTCCTCACCCTCTCTTCTTTCTTCTCTTCTTCCTCTTCTCACTATTGCTATTAACATTAATTGACCATATCACCAATGGTTTCTGCCTCCTGGGCTCCTGCTTCTACTCAGCCTCACTAGTGGTTTTCCAGAGAAATGTCCCGAACCCAAAACTGTCATGAGTTTGATAGACTTGAGTGGTTTGTAGTGTCTATGCATCCTGTCTCCTCTCTCACACCCACTGGCTGGAGGGCACTGCCAATGGAGCCCCCTGTGCCCCACATAGGTGTCGTCTCTCCAGATCTTTGCGCCTCCTTGTAGAATACCCTGTTCTTTCTCAACCCTCCATTCTCAGTTCTACCTGCCCGAGTTCTCCTCCTACCACAGGTCTGCCCAGTGCCTCCTCCACTATGGTGCTCCCCATCTCTGACTCTACCGGACACTTCCTCTGCTTCCCCTCCACCAAATTTGTTCTTTCTATCTTGGCCAAGACTGTTGGCTCATCCTAGGTGAGCATCCTTACTCTGGAACTTGTTAGCTGTGTAATTGTAGGCATTAACTTAAACTTCCGGAGACTTGGTCTTCTCTGCTGCAAAACACAAAATAATAATATTTATCTCATAGAGTTGTATGAAAATGAAATGTAAAAAATGCATGTGGAACTCTTAACATGGACTGGTACATTCTAATGGGTCAGTAAATGTAAGCTGTTGGCTTATTACCTTGTCAGAGAAATGCTTGAGTCTAACCATATCTTTTCTACTGTATCTCACACTTCTTAATATCAGGATTGATATAGTGTCTGCCTTTGAACCTCTCACTACCCTAGCTAGAAATGACTGGACACATATATGTGCCAGGCTGTGTGCTTATTGCTTTCTATGTTTGTATGGTCAGTTTTATGTGTCAGCTTGGCTAGGCTATAGTATGCAAATAGGCAATCAAATAGAGCTAGGTGTTGCTGTGAAGGTATTTTGTAGATATGATTAAAGTCCATAATTAGTTGCCTTTATGTAACAAGGATTATCCTAAATAATCCGGGTGGGCCCGATTCAGTCAGTTGTAAAATCTTAAAGGCAGAACTGAGATTTCCCAGAAGAACAAGATTCCACCTGTGGAATACAACATCAACTTCTGCTGAGAGTTCCAGCGTGTCTTCCCTGACAGCCTGCCGTGGGGACTTCAGACTTGGCTAGCCAACCTCCATAATGGTATAAGCCAATTCTTTACAATAGATCTCTCTCTCTCTCTCTCTCTCTATATATATATATATTCATATCCTACTGGTTATGTTTCTCTGGTGGAACCCTGACTGATACAATATTAGTACATTTTAATATTAGTATCAGTACCAGTGTGTGATGGTTAATTTTATATGTTAACTTGGCTGGGCCATGGTGCCCAGATATTTGGTTAAATTCTGGACGTTTGTGGGAGGGTGTTTTTCGATGAGATTAACATTTAAATCAGTAGACTTTGAGTAAAGCAGATTGCCCCTCATAATGTGGTGGGCCGTGTCCAATCAGCTGAAGGCCTGACTAGAACAAAGTCTGACCTTTCCTGAGCAAGAGGAAATTCTGCCAGTGGACTGCCTTAGGACTTGGACAGCAGCCTCGGCCCCTCCCTGGGACTCCAGCCTGCCGGCCCACCTGCATATTCTGGACTTTCCAGTGTCCATAATTGCATGAGCTGATTGCTTAAAATAAATCATTTTCTCTGTATATAAACATTCTATTGGTCCTGCTTCTCTGGAGAACCCTGATGACTACACAGTACTAGAATAGGTATTGCCATTGCAATTGCTGTCACTATTAGAATTGGCATCAGTATTAGTACAAGTTTTAGCCTTGGTAGTGGCTTAGTATTGGTTTTAGCATTATCAGTATTAGGATTAAGATTGACATCCTATTTGATACCTGAGGCTAGATAGCGTCAACCGCAAGTGCTTTGAAACCTGAGTTCTAATCCTGATCTGTGAAATACAAATACTATGTCCTTCCCACTCCTCTCACCTGTCTCCCAGGGCAAAGGGCTCACACCTGGAAGGTTACAGATAAATATGTATCCAGCCAAAGTTGGGCAAACTGGAAGATGTGCAAAACCAATTTCCTGTCGGACGGAAAATTTAAGGGGACAGACACTTGAGGGACTTGCTTTAAAACTCTGAGGGCTTTCATGAGTCTAAAAGAAAGTCTATTAAAATAGTTTCCACTGGAGCAAAGAAAAGTCCGTGAAGCTGGAACACGTTATAGATGAGAGTCATCACACATGTGTGCTGTAGGTCAAGTATTAAAAAGATAAATGTTCTACGCAGGAAACATCTGAAATACGTGCATTATGGATGGGCTTCCCGGCAGGTGGACAATTGTGAGCAGTCTGAAGTATGGCTGTTTTCACCCCTCGGCAATAAATAGCCACAGGAGACCCTGCCTGTGATAACAGGCAGGGAGACACTCCGTTCATCTTAAGTCTCATTTTCTCAGTTTGGGGTCTTTTGAGTCAGAAACTTCCCCTTTGTGTCAACAAGGCTTACGTGAATGTTTAATTTATTATACACCATCTGAGGGCCCAGGAGACAACATTGGGATGATTTTTTTTTCATGAAATAACTATATCTCAACTATCAAATTAAATTGAAAATGCAACATAAAGATAAATAAACTTTGTCATGATCGATGTTAGCCCTGGTCATTGACAAATTTATCTTTTTCCTAGATGGAAGGAAGTAAGAAAGAAGTAAACCAATGGTTCTGAAGCACATTATACATACTAGGCACTCAGCGAGGTGCCTTCAGACGATTAATGCGATTCCCTCTTTGTCTCAGCACAAAATGGGCCAGGTTACTGCAAGTCCTGCCATTGTTCATGTATTGTGCTTCCTCCAAGAGCACCACATTCCTCGTTCCCCACTTCTTTGTCTAGAGGACACGCATCCTTGAAGAATCAGGCTGTGGTTTCCATTCAAGATCAGCTGAGACTAGAGTTGCAGGATTTAACAAATAAAAATGCAAGTTGATCAGTTAAATTTGAATCTCATGAAACAATGAACAATATTTTTAGTCTAAGTAGGTCCCATGAAATATTTGTAACACATTCATTTTGCAAAATTATTCATTGTTTATCTGAAATGCAAATTTCACTGGATGTCCTATATTTTATCTGGCAACACTCCCCGAAATGCTTCACTTGCCTCTGCCTGTCCTCGGGAATTCTACCTTCATTGCTAGAAGACGCGCCCTCCCCACCTACACACGCGTGTGTGCTTCCGTGACTTTTTCTTCCTGACCTCTTAGGTCTTCGGCTCTTGTCCTTTCCACCCCCACCTGCCTTTTAAAATGGAAATCGGGGTGGCTGGTGGCGCAGTTAAGTGCGCAGCTTCCGCTTCTCAGCAGCCGGGGGTTGGCCGGTTCGGGCAGACATGGCACAGTTTGTCAAGCCATGCTGTGGTAGGCATCCCACATATAAAGTAGAGGAAGATGGGCACTGATGTTAGCTCAGGGCCAGTCTCCCTCAGCAAAAAGAGGAGGATCGGCAGCAGATGTTAGCTCAGGGCTAATCTTCTTCAAAAACTAAAAATAAAATAAAATAAAATGGAAATCAGATCACATCACTCCTCAGCCTAGATTCCTCTGGAAGCCTCCACTTCACTCCAAATAAAAGGTGGGGCTTGATCTGCCCCAATGCCACCATTCATCTCATCTCCATGCCAGGCTGTTCCCAGCACACACCAGGCGCGCTGTTCTGCCCCCTTGGCGTTTGCGTGTCCGTTTCCCTCTGCCAGGGATTCTCTTCCTCCAGACATCCACTGGTTTGCTTTATCACCTGTTTTGCCTTTGAGCAAAATGGGAGGCTCACCCTGACGTCCTCCCAACACTCCCCATCCCTCTTCCCTACTTTGCTTCCTCTGTAGCCACCAACTCTTCCAAGCTTTGATAGAATTCACTGATTTATCTTATTTGTTTATCTCTCTGACTCCCTGCCATTGAGTGTCCTGAGAGAGGAGTTTCTGTTGGTTTTTTTTCACCTCTCTATCCCCAACATAAAGGCCAGTACCTTGCTTAGAGTAGGCACTTGGTAAATATTGTGGGGGCGGGGGTGGGGGGGAGGAGGAGGGAAGGGAATGAGGGAGAGAAGGAGGGAAATAGGAAGAGAAGGAAGGAGTGGGGAGCTCAGAGATCTGAAGATGCCTGATGTAGTGAGAATGTAGAGCCTTCTTCATAGTCCTAAAGGAGGTGGCAAGACCTCTGAGCGCTGTAGGCTTCTCGACACAAGTGTACCCAGGACTGAGCTGATTCCTCCGTGTAAGTGTGCCACTGAGTCACTAGAGCCTCCAGGAGTGCAGGGACCATGCAATGCATTAGGGGTGACCATGAGGTCGACTAGGTCTCCCAAACGATGTTCTCCAGACATGACACCTGGGATATTCTTAAAAGTCTAGGGAAGAAGCAGAGACCCAAAAATGACTGAGTGACGCTGAGCTTCCCACCAGCATGTGAGATGGGGGCTTGGAGTCAGATTAAGATTGATTTAGGGAAACAAACAAAAAAATGACATTTCTTGCAAAACCAATTATTGAAGTTTGTACAAGCTAAATTCTCTGTTAAAAAATTGTATGATCATGTAAATAATAAAAATAGTGTAGTCCTAGTGTCCCGCTTGCTAGCAGAGTGACCCTGGGCAAGTCATCTCTCTGAACATGAAGTATCTCATCCATAAAATGGGATCACTGTACCTCATGTATCAGTCAGAACATGTTAGGTTATGCTGAAGTAACACATAATCCCCAACTCTCCATGTCCTAAAATAATAAAGGGGTATTTCTTTTTTGTGTTTTGTTAATTTTTAAAAATTTTTTCACTTGAGTTCCTAATAGTTTACATCATTGTGAAATTTCAGTTTTATATTATTTCTTATCTGTCCCTTCACCCACTGTGCCCACCCCCACCCCCCCTTCCCCTGGTAACCTCTGAACTGTTTTCTTTGTCCTTGTTTTTGTTTATATTCTACATATGAGTGAAATCATCTGGTGTGTGTTTTTCTCAGTCTGGCTTATTTTGCTTAGCATAATTCCCTCCAGTTCCATCCATGGTGATACAAATGGGATGATTTTGTCTTTTTTTCTGGCTGCGTAGTATTCCATTGTATATATACATATATACCACATCTTCTTTATCCAATCATCAGTCGGTGGTCACTTGGATTGTTTCCATGTCTTGGCTATTGTGAATAGTGCTGCAATGAACATAGGGGTGCAGATGTTACTTTGGATTGTTGATTTCAAGCTGTTTGGGTAGATAGCCAGTACTGGGGTAGCTGGGTCATATGGTAGTTCTATTTTTAGTTTTTTGAGGAATCTCCGTACTGTTTTCCATAGTGGCTGCACCAGTTTGCATTCCCACCAGCAGTATATGAGGGTTCTAAAGGGGTATTTCTTTTTTTTCTTTCTTTTTGAGGAAGATTAGCCCTGAGCTAACATCTGCCAACAATCCTCCTCTTTTTGCTAAGGAAGACTGGCCCTGAGCTAACATCAGTGCCCATCTTCCTCTACTTTATACGTGGGACACCTGCCACAACATGGCTTGACAAGCAGTGTGCAGGTCCGCACCCAGGATTCAAACTTGTGAACCCCAGGCCGCTGAAATGGAACGTGCAAACTTAACTGCTGTACCACTGGGCCGGCCCCCTAAAGGTGTATTTCTTGATCAGACAATATGTCCATCAGATCAATGAGGGAACTTTCCTCCTCATGGCATTCAAGAACCCAGGCTGACCAGGCAGCCTCCCTCTCAGACATTCCTGGTGGCCGTGCCAGAGGGAACAGGAGCTCTGGAGGGTCTCTCAATGGCAATCAAGTGCCCTACCCCAGAAGTGACATGTGTCACTTTAGCTCACAGTTCATTGGCCAAAACTAGTCACAAGACCCCAAAAATAAGGTGATCACAGAGTGTGATGATAGTTTGTGCCCAGGAGAAAAACAGCAAAAAATATTTGGAAAAACATCCCATAGGATACCATAGGGCAAGTCTGAGGGCGAAATGAGGTAATACACATAAAGTTTACTGCAGTGCCTGGCACATAAAATGTACACCATAAATGAAAACTGTAACGAGATGTTGTTGGATCCTTAGAGTCTTAGGGGAAGGCAGAGATGAAACTCATTCTGTGCCTAATCCTGAGCTTAGTGCTTAATAGATATTCCTTTAATGAGCACTGTTGATGGAGTTCACTGAACTCTTACTATATTTCAGACGATAGACAGCTTTTGCCTCTGAGAGCTCGCGAGGGAGAGGACAGAAACATCATAATTTCAGCATAGCTCCATTCCCATGCCTACCCACGCCTACATCACCAATATTTATTTAGTGCCTTCTATGTTCTCGGAAAGCACCGTTCCAGGCATTAGGGATACAGAGCGAAGCCAACAGAGAGTCCCTGCCTTCAGTGTGCTTACATTCTGTGGGAGGATGAGGAGGCAGAGAGTAAACGTGTAATCAAATACGTGAGATAACTTCCTATCGCAGTTTTGATGAGTGCTGGTGCTGCGAAGAAGAAAACGTGGCATAATGCAGTAGGAGGGGAATCTCTAGGGATGGAGGAGGAGGCAATACATTTGCCGTGTCTGCCTCTTGTCCTTCTTGCTACCATTTTTTACTATAGGTAACCCTCAAAATTTTCAGGATAGGGGCAACCGGAAGAAATAATTCATGATTATATGATTCCTGAGACATCCTTTAATATATTCTTTAAAATATATATTATATCCTTTATATCCTATATTTAAATACATCCTATATGTATATCCATATCCTTTTTTTTTTCTTGAGGAAGATTAGCCCTGAGCTAACGTCTGCCTCCAATCCTCCTCTTTTTGCTGAGGAAGACTGGCCCTGAGCTAACATCCATGCCCATCCTCCTCTACTTTATATGTGGGACGCCTGCCATAGCATGGCTTGACAAGAGGTGTGTAGGTCCACACCCAGGATCCAAACGAGCGAACCCTGGGCCACCGAAGCAGAACGTGCGAACTTAACCATTGCGCCACAAGGCCGGTTCCCAGTATATCCATATCCTTTTAAAGAATATTCATGATATCCTTTAATTCTCACAACAAACCTACAACTAGTTTTTATCCTTCCCATTTTGAGCTGTGAAAATGGAAGCGTAGAGATATTCGGTAGCATGCTGAAGTTCCCATAGCTGAAGTTCCAAGATCTTAGGCCAGGCACAAACACAAAGCCGCTCTTAGTCTTTCCACAATACCGCGCTACAATTTACGGCCCTACTTTCCCTTTAAAATGAGTTGGCATTTTCATTTCAGACCCATTCTGGCCAAACCAAAAAGGAGAGGGAATACTTAGCAAAATATATTTGATCACAGAAAAAGAGTAAATGTAGCAAATGTTGAATTGGCTCAGTTTTCTCTGGTCGTCTTTGTCTTCTGTGAGTGAATGGAGAAAGAAAGGCGAAGAGAACACAGGACAGATAAGAGGCCTCTGATATGGCTGGGACAGCTTACGCTTGTTTTTAAAGATTAGGCAGGGATTCAGACATGTGTAGTCCAGCCCAGTCTGGAATTTGTGTTTCATGGAGTTGATTCCTTATGAACCACAAAACGGTTTTCACTTGTCCCTAGTGTTATTTGCAGAAATACGTGTCAGAGAGATCAGAAAATGATGCCATATTCTCTTTTCAAATGACCCCAGTAAACAGTCTGTTATATTTCTTGGTTAGCATGGTGCATTCAGTTATGTTTCAAGTTCCTGCCATTTGGGACCTCCTTCATGCAAAGCTTTGCACAAGCTTAGCTTTCAGCTAGGAAATAGAAGTATCTGTATTATTTTAGGGTTCTGATTTAAACTTTCTATAAATGAGTTGTTTGTTAGATTTATTTGCGAAATATTTTCTGACACCTTGTTACAATTAATCTACACCCCCGATTGCAACCTGAGTCCTAAGAGAAAAGTCTGAATCATTTGGCCTGCCCCACCTGTAAAATATGCTGATCTTTCATAAAATGCCTGACTTCTCAAGGCTCAAAGATGCCAAACAAAAGCTCCCAATTAAGGCAAATCCTCAGCCAAAAAAGGACAGAATGTAGAAAAGAAAAACATTAGGTTATAAAGCTTTAACTCATAAACAGTTTAAGCATCTTCTCTTCTATTTCCCAGCACTACAAGCAGGTTGTCTTATCTCCAATTTACACACCAGTAAGGCAGGGGAAGAAAATGAACGAGCCAGGACTGGATCCCTCACCAAAGGCAACTGTCTTTCCATATTCCACAAGGAAACTTAGGAGACGTGCCTACCAGGTGTTCGAGCAGAGAGAGATTGTCTGTACAGTATGAGGGTTGACATAATATCTACCCAATAGCGTGCTAAATGGACACCAGATCTGAAGCACACAGACAAGTCATCCCCGTGTTAGCAATAGACAGAACCTTGAACCCTATCAGATCTCAGTGCCTCAGGTTACACAAGGGGAAAATGAGGCCCGCTGAGATGAAATGACAGGCTTTAACTATCTTGGCTTGCTAACAACAGAGCCAGACCTGAATCCAAGCCCTTCCTGAGGGTTCAAGCGATCTCCTTTAGGAAAGAGCTTCAGGGTGAGGTTTCGTTCCCAGTTGTGACTGATTGCCACTGTGGCCTTGGATAGTTCCTAACTCTCTCTGGGCCTAGGCTTCCTCATCTATAAAACACGGGTAGTAAAATTTACCCCATGGAATCGGTAGGAACATTATAGGAGATTATCTTTCATTAATATACTCTTCATATTTCTGACATTACACTTCATGAGATGACAAAAGTATATATATTGGTCTCTGCCCCTGGTTTCTAGCATAGAATTCCTGAGATCCTTGTAATTTTCTAAGTGATAAGAGACCTAGGAGCATCTTTTGTTTTAATATTTGGTCTTTGACTCTGATTTCTGATACAGAGCTTCTAAATCCCTTGGAATTTCCTGGGTGGTAGGAGTGTCTTTTGTTCTAATGAGGTGACTTTGAGTGGGCTCCTGGATGCAGGCTGGTCACCAGAAAGACCAAGCCATGATTAGAAGCTTGGTATCTTCAGCCTTACTCCCCATTCGCCAGAAAGGAGAAGGGCTGGAAATGGAGCTTCTGATGCATTATTCCTGTATGATGAAGCCTGCATAAAAATCCTAAAAGTATGAGGTTCAAAGAGCTTCGTGGTTGATGAACCCATGGAGGTGCTGGGAGGGTGCCTTGCCCAGAGAGCACGTGGAAGCTCCACTCCCCTTCCCACATACCTTGCCCTATGCATCTCTTCCATCTGGATGTGTATCTGTATCCTTCATCGTATCCTTCTACAATAAGCTGATAAACAGTAAGTAAACTTCTTTCTTGAGTTCTGTGAGCCACTCTAGCAAATTAACTAAACCCAAGGAGTGGGTCATAGGGATCTCCAATTTATAACCCATATGTCAGAAGCACAGGTGACAACTCAGACTTGTGATTGGTATCTGAAGTTGGGGGAGGCAGTCTTGTAGGACTGAGCCCTTAACCTGTGGAATCTGAAGCTATCTCCAGATAGACACTGTCAGAACTAAGTTAAATTGTAAGATACCCAGCTGATGTTGCAGAGAATTGCTTGGTAGGGGAAAACCCCACCTGTCTGGCATCAGAAGTGTTGTGAGTAAGCTAGTAGTGTAAAGAGTAAAAAAGACACATAGGAGGAAGACTGAGTTTTTCCCAACACACATTTAAAATGGCATGGGTCTGTTTATGAGTCTATCTGTCTCACTAGACTGAGATAGCTTCAGAGAAAGGCCATACCTTATTCTTTTTCATATTCCTGCACCTGGCACAGGGGCAGTCAAATATTTGATGAGTGAATAATCAATTAAGTGACCTGTGTAAATTGCCTAGCACAGTGTCCGATAACTAGAAGTCCCTTCATATGTTTCCCAGTTTTCTTTCAATTGCAACTTAAGACCCAGCTCTGTGCACTATATTATTCTGATACCCAGCTGGGAAATTCCACTTGTATAATTGGCCAGAAGCTCTTCTAACAGTATGAGAATAAGTTTATATTTAGTCTAGGACTAAATAAGCATTTAATGTAGATAAACCTAGTATATTCTCTCAATTTAGTGACATTTATTCAAAACAGATCAATCTAATTCCTGTGTTTTTAAAATTACATGACATTTAATTTCTACCTTAACAGTAATAAAAGACCACTGCCCTCCTCCCACTCATCCCCACCAATGGCTCTCTCTGGCTAGAGCTTTCTCTGTCTGGAAGTTCATCTCTGTCCCTCCTTCAATCCAACTCCAATATCACCTTAAGGATTCTGGCTAAACTGGCCACCTCAATGGCATTTGCCAGGTCAGATGGATTTTCTCTAAATTTTTATAGGAGTTTTAGTCTATGCCCCACAATCTCCCAAATCGGTATATGTTCCTTATGCAGTTCTTTAGATCCTACTCAAGTCAGTTCACATAGGTCTTATCTATCAAACCAGCTTCTAAGTTTCTCCTAGTCAAAGACGTTTCTTCCTTCCTTTTCTTTAATCCTCTAGGCTCAGAATGGCAAATAGGTTCCATCCTGTGAAACTCTGATCAATTAGCAGGGGCTACGTTGGACTCCAAGATGAAAAGGATCCAGGCTTAGCACAAGAGTGTGGTGATTATATATCCTGACTCTCTCTAAGTAGTGTTTAGCCTAGAACTGAATACACACATTGCAAGTCAAGCAATAAATCTAGACTTACTGGAGCCTCCAAGTCTAGGAGACAGCCTTACCTTCGCACACATACACACACACACAGTCACAAGGGCCTCAGCACTGGTTCATCCTACAAAAGGATGGTCCAGAAATTAAATCTCCTATTTTACAGATTAAGAAACTGAGATAGAGAATGCGTAAGTAGATGGCTAGAAGACAATCAGATGGAACCAGGGTCAAGAATATAACTCAATCATTGTCATTATTCTTTGGCAACGAATTTGAAGCAATATTCAAAAAAAGGGAGGAGGAGTCTAGTAGAATCAGTAGTGAATGGTCATCTAGTTAACTGTGTAAAACCATGAGAATTTTAAAAACCATGAGACTTTTTTTTTTCTTCAGAGCAACACGGCAAGAATATCAATTGGGAGAATCAAACCCCTCGGAGCTTCTCATCTTACCAGCCAGTATTCACACAGATTCCCTCTTCATCCTGACCATGAATGCCTTGGTCAGCCTCCCACCAGAAAAAGCAAGCAGAGAGAAAGAAAGAGCAGGAAAAGTACCCGTTTCTGCAAGGAGAAATTTAAGCTGTTACAAGTGCGTGCTAAGTGAGTGATCACAGTGACAGGGCACCGTGAGGAGCCTGTGATGCCTCCTGGCTCCATCCCGGACAAAGGGGTGTGCAGGCGCTTCGTACATCTAGCCCTAATCATGGGGTGCTCACTCTCCGGGTGAGACATTCCATCTCCCCAGAATGAAGTGCTCGCTCTCTGGGGAGCCTCTGACTCTGCCCTGCATGTAACTAGATACACACAGATTTCAGTTTCCACTTTTGCTGGTGCAACACTTTATACTTTAACCATGAGAAATCAAAATTTATAACAACAAATTTAAAATAAATTATTTCCTAAAGAGTAACTCAAGAGAAGCAATGTCCTAAATGAAGGCCCTTCTGAACATTCCTTGATTCTTTTTCTCCTCCTAAGGACAAAGGGGATTAACTCTAGCTACCCTAAAAGGGAATTTGTTTTGTCAAGATGCCCAATCAATGGGTTAATTAAAACTAATCATAGCTACCATTTATTGACCTCAGTTCAGCACTGTGTCAAGAAGTTTATTAACATGCTTTTGTTTAATCTTCATGACAATCTCATGGGATGGTTCTTATTGCCCCATTTCACAGATGAGGGAACAGACTCAGGGAGGTGGGTGACTTGTCCACGGTCACACACCAGGGCCAGACTAGGGTAAGGAAAAATGAGGCACCTATTTGTAAAATTTAAGGAGGCATTCACTCTCAGGGTTGTGCCAGTGCAGGGCCATCACCTGAGTGTGAGTATTACCTTAAACTTACATCCTAGGAGCCTCCCATGCCTCACTCTAGTTTTGTCACACACAGCACAGCAGTAGTACAGCTGGGATTCACACTCAGGTCCATCTAGTTCCAAAGCCTTCCCTCACATCACTCATCCTCTTGTAGGGACAAGCAACTCTGTCCGTGATACTTTGTTCCAAAAGAGAAGTCTCTGCACAAGTGTCCTTGAGAGTAAGAGCTAAGGTCACTGAAGGATAGCTTCAGTGACAGGAACCCAGTAGAGTAGCATGGGGATGTAGCAGGTCCACACCTACACACAAACACCCCAATGTCACAAAAGGCCTTCCTCCACTATAAGAGAACCAATCTTCAGTCATTTGTAATCAAGGGTAACCCAATATCCTAAAAGAAAAAAATCTTTCTTAACTGTCCCCAATATGAAATAGGAGAGTAGAAGAAATATGCTATATATATTTTAAACCTAAGTTATTGATCAATTTGCTCTGGGACAGAAAATATAGTGCATATTTTTCATCATGTAAAAACCAAAACCAAAGTTATGATTGAATATCATGGCCAACTCCCCAGCCGGCTCTACCCTGCCTCTAGCTTAAGCCATAAAACTTCTAATGGCTCACCAGGGGTGAAATAAAACATGTTTCTTGAGAGCAGTAAGTTTGACTGCCATGAAGCTCACCATCAATTTGTATGGCCCAGAGAAGGGAGAATAGCTCAGACTTTTGCCTTGTAGAAAGCCCTCTTTCCTGACCTGTGTTGGTGGGGAGGATTTGTGGGGATTCTACAATGGCTGAGTTTGTCAAAATTACCCCAATTATGAGAGACATTACCCAAAATAGATCTTCTCCCTTGCCAGCCACAATTTTCAATTGGAATTTTCATTTTCTTTGGAAAAGCATTTTTACCAAAAATAAAATGATATACTTAGTTTGATAATGGGTATAATCCAGGTGTTGGACATGTCACCAGGCCTCCCAGTCCTAACTGAGTTGGTCTGATATGTGTCTGTCAGAAGCCATTGACATCTTCTCAAGATGGTAAGAGGTGGTGAGGAGATGGCAAACAGGGGTTATGAGTAGAAACAAAAGCTTTGATATACCACGCAATGGAGAAAGGTTTCTAACAACAAAATGTCAAAGATTCAGCCTGGGAAAACCAACAGAAAATTGGCCCTTAAATTTCTAACGTTGTTTTTAGCTTGGTCTATGAAAACAATGAAATCCTGATATTTTAATTAGGGTTCCCATCCTAAGTATCATATTTTTGACTTCCCCAGGAAGGGAACAGACAATGGTGGAACTTGCACAATATGTAAGGCGATGCTGTGTCACTTTAATTCTTAAAGATTCATTAGAGTCTTAAAGCTTCTGGCATCCCCTGGGAGCTGGTTAGAAATGAAGATCTTTGACCCATGTACTGTCACCAACTAATACCCCCAGGAAGTCACTGGTGGATTTGGATATTTTAACTGTTTTTGCAAATTGTTCTTTTTCCTTTTGTTATGTTAAGGAGATGCAATCACCAACCACCCTGAGCCAGACCAAGCCTCAGCACGAGAGCAACACCTATAACTTTTGACTTATTTTTAATGCTAAGATCTCTCCAGGAGGAGCTTAGACCTTATTACCATAATCCACAATGTATGTGGAAGTGTGTTTTCCAACTGAGCCTGCAAAGAGAATACCCACCTCTCCTTTTGAATATCCATTTCCCATCCAAAATAAATGTCCCTGCTAACCTTTGTTCGGGGACACCATGACTCTGGAAATGATTCCTCATGGTCCCCTATTTGCCACAAATATACTTTACTTTGTGAGACAACTACTTCTGGTGTAGAGTCTGATTTAACTCGCCAGAAGG